>NW_028179014.1:0-25000 GCF_964030765.1 Micromesistius poutassou | reverse complement strand
TTGATAGTTGATAGTTGATAGTTGATAGTTGATAGTTGATAGTTGATAAGTGATAGTTGATAGTTGATAGTTGATAAGTCATAGTTGATAAGTGATAAGTGATAGTTGATAGTTGATAGTTGATAGTTGATAGTTGATAGTTGATAAGTGATAGTTGATAGTTGATAGTTGATAGTTGATAGTTGATAAGTGATAGTTGATAAGTGATAGTTGATAGTTGATAGTTGATAAGTGATAGTTGATAAGTGATAGTTGATAAGTGATAGTTGATAAGTGATAAGTGATAAGTGATAAGTGATAGTTGATAGTTGATAGTTGATAGTTGATAGTTGATAGTTGATAAGTGATAGTTGATAGTGATAGTGATAGTGATAGTTGATAGTTGATAGTTGATAGTTGATAGTTGATAGTTGATAGTTGATAGTTGATAGTTGATAGTTGATAGTTGATAGTTGATAGTTGATAGTTGATAGTTGATAGTTGATAGTTGATAGTTGATAGTTGATAGTTGATAGTTGATAGTTGATAGTTGATAGTGATAGTGATAGTTGATAGTTGATAGTTGATAGTTGATAGTTGATAGTTGATAGTTGATAGTTGATAGTTGATAGTTGATAGTGATAGTTGATAGTTGATAAGTGATAGTTGATAGTTGATAGTTGATAGTTGATAGTTGATAGTTGATAGTTGATAGTTGATAGTTGATAGTTGATAGTTGATAGTTGATAAGTGATAGTTGATAGTTGATAGTTGATAGTGATAGTGATAAGTGATAGTTGATAAGTGATAGTTGATAGTTGATAGTTGATAGTTGATAAGTGATAAGTGATAAGTGATAGTTGATAGTTGATAGTTGATAGTTGATAGTTGATAGTTGATAGTTGATAAGTGATAGTTGATAAGTGATAAGTGATAGTTGATAGTTGATAGTTGATAGTTGATAGTTGATAGTTGATAGTTGATAGTTGATAGTTGATAGTTGATAAGTGATAGTTGATAGTTGATAGTTGATAGTTGATAGTTGATAGTTGATAGTTGATAGTTGATAAGTGATAAGTGATAGTTGATAAGTGATAGTTGATAGTTGATAGTTGATAGTTGATAGTTGATAAGTGATAAGTGATAAGTGATAGTTGATAGTTGATAGTTGATAGTTGATAGTTGATAAGTGATAGTTGATAGTTGATAGTTGATAGTTGATAGTTGATAGTTGATAGTTGATAGTTGATAGTTGATAGTTGATAGTTGATAGTTGATAGTTGATAGTTGATAGTGAAGTGATAAGTGATAAGTGATAAGTTGATAGTTGATAGTTGATAGTTGATAGTTGATAGTTGATAGTTGATAGTTGATAAGTGATAGTTGATAGTTGATAGTTCATAAGTGATAGTTGATAGTTGATAGTTGATAGTTGATAGTTGATAGTTGATAAGTGATAAGTGATAGTTGATAAGTGATAGTTGATAAGTGATAGTTGATAAGTGATAAGTGATAAGTGATAAGTGATAGTTGATAGTTGATAGTTGATAAGTGATAGTTGATAGTTGATAGTTGATAGTTCATAAGTGATAGTTGATAGTTGATAGTTGATAGTTGATAAGTGATAAGTGATAGTTGATAAGTGATAGTTGATAAGTGATAGTTGATAAGTGATAAGTGATAGTTGATAGTTGATAGTTGATAGTTGATAGTTGATAAGTGATAGTTGATAGTTGATAGTTGATAGTTGATAGTTGATAGTTGATAGTTGATAGTTGATAGTTGATAAGTGATAAGTGATAGTTGATAATTGATAGTTGATAGTTGATAAGTGATAAGTGATAGTTGATAGTTGATAGTTGATAGTTCATAAGTGATAGTTGATAGTTGATAGTTGATAGTTGATAAGTGATAAGTGATAGTTGATAAGTGATAGTTGATAAGTGATAGTTGATAAGTGATAGTTGATAAGTGATAGTTGATAAGTGATAAGTGATAAGTGATAGTTGATAGTTGATAGTTGATAGTTGATAGTTGATAGTTGATAGTTGATAGTTGATAAGTGATAAGTGATAAGTGATAAGTGATAAGTGATAGTTGATAGTTGATAGTTGATAGTTGATAGTTGATAGTTGATAGTTGATAGTTGATAGTTGATAGTTGATAGTTGATAGTTGATAGTTGATAAGTGATAGTTGATAAGTGATAGTTGATAAGTGATAGTTGATAGTTGATAGTTGATAGTTGATAGTTGATAGTTGATAGTTGATAAGTGATAAGTGATAGTTGATAGTTGATAGTTGATAGTTGATAAGTGATAAGTGATAGTTGATAGTTGATAGTTCATAAGTGATAGTTGATAGTTGATAAGTGATAAGTGATAGTTGATAGTTGATAAGTGGTAGTTGATAAGTGATAGTTGATAAGTGATAAGTGATAAGTGATAGTTGATAGTTGATAGTTGATAGTTGATAGTTGATAAGTGATAGTTGATAGTTGATAGTTATAGTTGATAGTTGATAGTTGATAGTTGATAGTTGATAGTTGATAGTTGATAGTTGATAAGTGATAGTTGATAGTGATAGTTGATAGTTGATAAGTGATAGTTGATAAGTGATAGTTGATAAGTGATAGTGATAAGTGATAAGTGATAAGTGATAAGTGATAGTTGATAGTTGATAGTTGATAGTTGATAGTTGATAGTTGATAGTTGATAAGTGATAGTTGATAAGTGATAAGTGATAAGTGATAGTTGATAGTTGATAGTTGATAGTTGATAGTTGATAGTTGATAGTTGATAGTTGATAGTTGATAGTTGATAAGTGATAGTTGATAGTTGATAGTTGATAGTTGATAGTTGATAGTTGATAGTTGATAGTTGATAGTTGATAGTTGATAGTTGATAAGTGATAGTTGATAGTTGATAGTTGATAAGTGATAGTTGATAAGTGATAGTTGATAGTTGATAGTTGATAAGTGATAAGTGATAAGTGATAAGTGATAAGTGATAAGTGATAGTTGATAGTTGATAGTTGATAGTTGATAGTTGATAGTTGATAGTTGATAGTTGATAGTTGATAGTTGATAGTGATAAGTGATAAGTGATAAGTGATAGTTGATAGTTGATAGTTGATAGTTGATAGTTGATAGTTGATAGTTGATAGTTGATAGTTGATAGTTGATAGTTGATAGTTGATAGTTGATAGTTGATAGTTGATAGTTGATAGTTGATAGTTGATAGTTGATAGTTGATAAGTGATAAGTGATAAGTGATAAGTGATAAGTGATAGTTGATAGTTGATAGTTGATAGTTGATAGTTGATAGTTGATAGTTGATAAGTGATAGTTGATAGTTCATAAGTGATAGTTGATAGTTGATAGTTGATAGTTGATAGTTGATAGTTGATAAGTGATAAGTGATAGTTGATAAGTGATAGTTGATAAGTGATAGTTGATAAGTGATAGTTGATAAGTGATAAGTGATAAGTGATAAGTGATAGTTGATAGTTGATAGTTGATAGTTGATAGTTGATAAGTGATAGTTGATAGTTGATAGTTCATAAGTGATAGTTGATAGTTGATAGTTGATAGTTGATAAGTGATAAGTGATAGTTGATAAGTGATAGTTGATAAGTGATAGTTGATAAGTGATAGTTGATAAGTGATAAGTGATAAGTGATAGTTGATAGTTGATAGTTGATAGTTGATAGTTGATAGTTGATAGTTGATAGTTGATAAGTGATAGTTGATAGTTGATAGTTGATAGTTGATAGTTGATAGTTGATAGTTGATAGTTGATAGTTGATAGTTGATAGTTGATAGTTGATAAGTGATAGTTGATAGTTGATAGTTGATAGTTGATAGTTGATAGTTGATAGTTGATAGTTGATAGTTGATAAGTGATAAGTGATAGTTGATAATTGATAGTTGATAGTTGATAGTTGATAAGTGATAAGTGATAGTTGATAGTTGATAGTTCATAAGTGATAGTTGATAGTTGATAGTTGATAAGTGATAAGTGATAGTTGATAAGTGATAGTTGATAAGTGATAGTTGATAAGTGATAGTTGATAAGTGATAGTTGATAAGTGATAAGTGATAAGTGATAGTTGATAGTTGATAGTTGATAGTTGATAGTTGATAGTTGATAGTTGATAGTTGATAAGTGATAAGTGATAAGTGATAAGTGATAGTTGATAGTTGATAGTTGATAGTTGATAGTTGATAGTTGATAGTTGATAGTTGATAAGTGATAGTTGATAAGTGATAGTTGATAAGTGATAGTTGATAAGTGATAGTTGATAGTTGATAGTTGATAGTTGATAGTTGATAGTTGATAGTTGATAGTTGATAAGTGATAAGTGATAAGTGATAGTTGATAGTTGATAGTTGATAGTTGATAGTTGATAGTTGATAAGTGATAAGTGATAGTTGATAGTTGATAGTTCATAAGTGATAGTTGATAGTTGATAAGTGATAAGTGATAGTTGATAGTTGATAAGTGGTAGTTGATAAGTGATAGTTGATAAGTGATAAGTGATAAGTGATAGTTGATAGTTGATAGTTGATAGTTGATAGTTGATAGTTGATAAGTGATAGTTGATAGTTGATAGTTGATAGTTGATAGTTGATAGTTGATAGTTGATAGTTGATAGTTGATAGTTGATAGTTGATAGTTGATAGTTGATAGTTGATAAGTGATAGTTGATAAGTGATAGTTGATAGTTGATAGTTGATAGTTGATAGTTGATAGTTGATAAGTGATAAGTGATAGTTGATAGTTGATAGTTGATAGTTGATAGTTGATAAGTGATAGTTGATAAGTGATAGTTGATAAGTGATAGTTGATAAGTGATAGTTGATAAGTGATAGTTGATAAGTGATAGTTGATAGTTGATAGTTGATAAGTGATAGTTGATAAGTGATAGTTGATAAGTGATAGTTGATAAGTGATAGTTGATAGTTGATAGTTGATAGTTGATAGTTGATAAGTGATAGTTGATAGTTGATAGTTGATAGTTGATAGTTGATAGTTGATAGTTGATAAGTGATAGTTGATAAGTGATAGTTGATAAGTGATAGTTGATAAGTGATAGTTGATAAGTGATAAGTGATAAGTGATAGTTGATAGTTGATAGTTGATAGTTCATAAGTTGATAGTTGATAGTTGATAGTTGATAGTTGACAGTTGATAGTTGATAGTTGATAGTTGATAGTTGATAGTTGATAGTTGATAAGTGATAGTTGATAGTTGATAGTTGATAGTTGATAGTTGATAAGTGATAGTTGATAGTTGATAGTTGATAGTTGATAGTTGATAGTTGATAGTTGATAGTTGATAGTTGATAGTTGATAAGTGATAAGTGATAAGTGATAAGTGATAGTTGATAGTTGATAGTTGATAGTTGATAGTTGATAGTTGATAGTTGATAGTTGATAGTTGATAGTTGATAGTTGATAGTTGATAAGTGATAGTTGATAGTTGATAGTTGATAGTTGATAGTTGATAGTTGATAGTTGATAAGTGATAGTTGATAAGTGATAGTTGATAAGTGATAGTTGATAAGTGATAGTTGATAAGTGATAAGTGATAAGTGATAGTTGATAGTTGATAGTTGATAGTTGATAAGTGATAGTTGATAGTTGATAAGTGATAAGTGATAAGTGATAAGTGATAGTTGATAGTTGATAGTTGATAGTTGATAAGTGATAGTTGATAGTTGATAGTTGATAGTTGATAGTTGATAGTTGATAGTTGATAGTTGATAGTTGATAGTTGATTAGTGATAAGTGATAGTTGATAAGTGATAGTTGATAGTTGATAGTTGATAGTTGATAGTTGATAGTTGATAGTTGATAGTTGATAGTTGATAGTTGATAGTTGATAAGTGATAGTTGATAGTTGATAGTTGATAGTTGATAGTTGATAGTTGATAGTTGATAAGTGATAGTTGATAGTTGATAGTTGATAGTTGATAGTTGATAGTTGATAGTTGATAGTTGATAGTTGATAAGTGATAAGTGATAGTTGATAGTTGATAGTTGATAGTTGATAGTTGATAGTTGATAAGTGATAGTTGATAGTTGATAAGTGATAGTTGATAAGTGATAGTTGATAAGTGATAGTTGATAAGTGATAGTTGATAAGTGATAAGTGATAAGTGATAGTTGATAGTTGATAGTTGATAAGTGATAGTTGATAAGTGATAGTTGATAGTTGATAGTTGATAAGTGATAGTTGATAGTTGATAGTTGATAGTTGATAGTTGATAGTTGATAGTTGATAGTTGATAGTTGATAAGTGATAGTTGATAGTTGATAGTTGATAGTTGATAGTTGATAGTTGATAGTTGATAAGTGATAGTTGATAGTTGATAGTTGATAGTTGATAGTTGATAAGTGATAGTTGATAGTTGATAGTTGATAGTTGATAGTTGATAGTTGATAGTTGATAAGTGATAGTTGATAGTTGATAGTTGATAGTTGATAGTTGATAAGTGATAGTTGATAGTTGATAGTTGATAGTTGATAGTTGATAAGTGATAGTTGATAAGTGATAGTTGATAAGTGATAAGTGATAAGTGATAGTTGATAGTTGATAGTTGATAGTTGATAAGTGATAGTTGATAAGTGATAGTTGATAGTTGATAAGTGATAGTTGATAGTTGATAGTTGATAGTTGATAGTTGATAGTTGATAGTTGATAGTTGATAGTTGATAGTTGATAAGTGATAGTTGATAGTTGATAGTTGATAGTTGATAGTTGATAAGTGATAGTTGATAGTTGATAGTTGATAGTTGATAGTTGATAAGTGATAGTTGATAGTTGATAGTTGATAGTTGATAAGTGATAGTTGATAGTTGATAGTTGATAGTTGATAGTTGATAGTTGATAGTTGATAGTTGATAGTTGATAGTTGATAGTTGATAAGTGATAGTTGATAGTTGATAGTTGATAGTTGATAGTTGATAGTTGATAGTTGATAGTTGATAGTTGATAGTTGATAGTTGATAGTTGATAGTTGATAAGTGATAGTTGATAAGTGATAGTTGATAAGTGATAAGTGATAAGTGATAGTTGATAGTTGATAGTTGATAGTTGATAAGTGATAGTTGATAAGTGATAGTTGATAGTTGATAGTTGATAAGTGATAGTTGATAGTTGATAGTTGATAGTTGATAGTTGATAGTTGATAGTTGATAGTTGATAGTTGATAGTTGATAGTTGATAAGTGATAGTTGATAGTTGATAGTTGATAGTGATAGTTGATAGTTGATAGTTGATAGTTGATAGTTGATAGTGATAGTTGATAGTTGATAGTTGATAGTTGATAGTTGATAAGTGATAGTTGATTGATAGTGATAGTTGATAGTTGATAGTGATAAGTGATAAGTGATAAGTGATAGTGATAGTGATAGTTGATAGTTGATAAGTTGATAGTTGATAGTTGATAGTTGATAGTTGATAGTTGATAGTTGATAGTTGATAGTGATAGTTGATAGTTGATAAGTGATAAGTGATAAGTTGATAGTGATAGTTAGTGATAGTTGATAGTTGATAGTTGATAGTTGATAGTTGATAGTTGATAGTTGATAGTTGATAGTTGATAGTTGATAGTTGATAGTTGATAGTTGATAGTTGATAGTTGATAAGTGATAAGTGATAAGTTGATAGTTGATAGTTGATAGTTGATAGTTGATAAGTGATAGTTGATAGTGATAGTTGATAGTGATAAGTGATAAGTGATAGTTGATAGTTGATAGTTGATAGTTGTAGTTGATAGTTGATAGTTGATAGTTGATAGTTGATAAGTGATAGTTGATAGTTGATAGTTCATAAGTGATAGTTGATAGTTGATAGTTGATAAGTGATAAGTGATAAGTGATAGTTGATAGTTGATAAGTGATAGTTGATAAGTGATAGTTGATAAGTGATAGTTGATAGTGATAAGTGATAAGTGATAGTTGATAGTTGATAGTTGATAGTTGATAGTTGATAGTTGATAGTTGTAGTTGATAGTTGATAAGTGATAGTTGATAGTTGATAGTTGATAGTTGATAGTTGATAGTTGATAGTTGATAGTTGATAGTTGATAAGTGATAGTTGATAGTTGATAGTTGATAGTTGATAGTTGATAGTTGATAAGTGATAAGTGATAGTTGATAATTGATAGTTGATAGTTGATAAGTGATAGTTGATAAGTGATAGTTGATAGTTGATAGTTGATAAGTGATAGTTGATAGTTGATAGTTGATAAGTGATAGTTGATAGTTGATAGTTGATAGTTGATAGTTGATAGTTGATAGTTGATAAGTGATAGTTGATAGTTGATAGTTGATAGTTGATAGTTGATAAGTGATAGTTGATAGTTGATAGTTGATAGTTGATAGTTGATAGTTGATAGTTGATAGTTGATAGTTGATAGTTGATAGTTGATAGTTGATAGTTGATAAGTGATAGTTGATAGTTGATAGTTGATAGTTGATAGTTGATAAGTGATAGTTGATAGTTGATAGTTGATAGTTGATAGTTGATAGTTGATAGTTGATAGTTGATAGTTGATAGTTGATAGTTGATAGTTGATAGTTGATAGTTGATAGTTGATAGTTGATAGTTGATAGTTGATAGTTGATAAGTGATAGTTGATAGTTGATAGTTGATAGTTGATAGTTGATAGTTGATAAGTGATAAGTGATAGTTGATAAGTGATAGTTGATAAGTGATAGTTGATAGTTGATAGTTGATAGTTGATAAGTGATAGTTGATAGTTGATAGTTGATAGTTGATAGTTGATAGTTGATAGTTGATAGTTGATAAGTGATAAGTGATAGTTGATAAGTGATAGTTGATAGTTGATAGTTGATAGTTGATAGTTGATAGTTGATAGTTGATAGTTGATAGTTGATAGTTGATAAGTGATAAGTGATAGTTGATAAGTGATAGTTGATAAGTGATAGTTGATAGTTGATAAGTGATAGTTGATAGTTGATAGTTGATAGTTGATAGTTGATAGTTGATAGTTGATAGTTGATAGTTGATAGTTGATAAGTGATAAGTGATAAGTGATAGTTGATAAGTGATAGTTGATAAGTGATAGTTGATAAGTGATAGTTGATAGTTGATAGTTGATAGTTGATAGTTGATAAGTGATAGTTGATAGTTGATAGTTGATAGTTGATAGTTGATAGTTGATAGTTGATAAGTGATAGTTGATAAGTGATAAGTGATAAGTGATAGTTGATAGTTGATAGTTGATAGTTGATAGTTGATAGTTGATAGTTGATAGTTGATAAGTGATAGTTGATAGTTGATAGTTGATAGTTGATAGTTGATAAGTGATAGTTGATAAGTGATAGTTGATAAGTGATAGTTGATAAGTGATAGTTGATAAGTGATAAGTGATAAGTGATAGTTGATAGTTGATAGTTGATAGTTGATAAGTGATAGTTGATAAGTGATAGTTGATAAGTGATAGTGATAAGTGATAGTTGATAGTTGATAGTTGATAGTTGATAGTTGATAGTTGATAGTTGATAGTTGATAGTTGATAAGTGATAGTTGATAGTTGATAGTTGATAGTTGATAGTTGATAAGTGATAGTTGATAAGTGATAGTTGATAAGTGATAGTTGATAGTTGATAGTTGATAAGTGATAGTTGATAGTTGATAGTTGATAGTTGATAGTTGATAGTTGATAGTTGATAGTTGATAGTTGATAGTTGATAGTTGATAAGTGATAAGTGATAGTTGATAGTTGATAGTTGATAAGTGATAGTTGATAGTTGATAGTTGATAGTTGATAGTTGATAGTTGATAGTTGATAGTTGATAGTTGATAAGTGATAGTTGATAGTTGATAGTTGATAAGTGATAGTTGATAGTTGATAGTTGATAGTTGATAGTTGATAGTTGATAGTTGATAGTTGATAGTTGATAGTTGATAAGTGATAAGTGATAAGTGATAAGTGATAGTTGATAGTTGATAGTTGATAGTTGATAGTTGATAGTTGATAGTTGATAGTTGATAGTTGATAGTTGATAAGTGATAGTTGATAGTTGATAGTTGATAGTTGATAGTTGATAGTTGATAGTTGATAGTTGATAGTTGATAGTTGATAGTTGATAGTTGATAGTTGATAGTTGATAGTTGATAGTTGATAGTTGATAAGTGATAGTTGATAGTTGATAGTTGATAGTTGATAGTTGATAGTTGATAGTTGATAGTTGATAGTTGATAGTTGATAGTTGATAGTTGATAATTGATAGTTGATAGTTGATAGTTGATAGTTGATAGTTGATAGTTGATAGTTGATAGTTGATAAGTGATAGTTGATAGTTGATAGTTGATAGTTGATAGTTGATAGTTGATAGTTGATAGTTGATAGTTGATAGTTGATAATTGATAGTTGATAGTTGATAGTTGATAGTTGATAAGTGATAGTTGATAGTTGATAGTTGATAAGTGATAAGTGATAAGTGATAGTTGATAAGTGATAGTTGATAAGTGATAAGTGATAAGTGATAAGTGATAAGTGATAAGTGATAGTTGATAGTTGATAGTTGATAGTTGATAGTTGATAAGTGATAGTTGATAGTTGATAGTTGATAGTTGATAGTTGATAGTTGATAGTTGATAGTTGATAGTTGATAGTTGATAAGTGATAGTTGATAGTTGATAGTTGATGAGTGATAAGTGATAGTTGATAAGTGATAGTTGATAAGTGATAAGTGATAAGTGATAGTTGATAGTTGATAGTTGATAGTTGATAGTTGATAAGTGATAGTTGATAGTTGATAGTTGATAGTTGATAGTTGATAAGTGATTAGTGATAAGTGATAGTTGATAGTTGATAGTTGATAGTTGATAGTTGATAAGCGATAGTTGATAAGTGATAGTTGATAGTTGATAGTTGATAGTTGATAAGTGATAGTTGATAAGTGATAGTTGATAGTTGATAGTTGATAGTTGATAGTTGATAGTTGATAGTTGATAAGTGATAAGTGATAAGTGATAAGTGATAAGTGATAGTTGATAGTTGATAGTTGATAGTTGATAGTTGATAGTTGATAGTTGATAGTTGATAGTTGATAGTTGATAAGTGATAGTTGATAGTTGATAGTTGATAGTTGATAGTTGATAGTTGATAGTTGATAGTTGATAGTTGATAGTTGATAAGTGATAGTTGATAGTTGATAGTTGATAGTTGATAGTTGATAGTTGATAGTTGATAGTTGATAGTTGATAGTTGATAGTTGATAGTTGATAAGTGATAGCTGATAGCTGATAGCTGATAGCTGATAGTTGATAGTTGATAGTTGATAGTTGATAGTTGATAGTTGATAAGTGATAGTTGATAGTTGATAGTTGATAGTTGATAGTTGATAAGTGATAGTTGATAGTTGATAGTTGATAGTTGATAGTTGATAGTTGATAGTTGATAGTTGATAGTTGATAGTTGATAGTTGATAGTTGATAGTTGATAAGTGATAGTTGATAGTTGATAGTTGATAGTTGATAGTTGATAGTTGATAGTTGATAGTTGATAGTTGATAGTTGATAGTTGATAAGTGATAAGTGATAAGTGATAGTTGATAGTTGATAGTTGATAGTTGATAGTTGATAGTTGATAGTTGATAGTTGATAGTTGATAGTTGATAAGTGATAGTTGATAGTTGATAGTTGATAGTTGATAGTTGATAGTTGATAGTTGATAGTTGATAGTTGATAGTTGATAGTTGATAGTTGATAGTTGATAGTTGATAGTTGATAAGTGATAAGTGATAAGTGATAAGTGATAGTTGATAGTTGATAGTTGATAGTTGATAGTTGATAGTTGATAGTTGATAGTTGATAGTTGATAGTTGATAAGTGATAAGTGATAAGTGATAGTTGATAGTTGATAGTTGATAGTTGATAGTTGATAGTTGATAGTTGATAGTTGATAGTTGATAAGTGATAAGTGATAGTTGATAGTTGATAGTTGATAGTTGATAGTTGATAGTTGATAAGTGAGAGTTGATAGTTGATAGTTGATAGTAGATAAGTGATAAGTGATAGTTGATAGTTGATAGTTGATAGTTGATAGTTGATAGTTGATAGTTGATAGTTGATAGTTGATAAGTGATAGTTGATAGTTGATAGTTGATAAGTGATAGTTGATAGTTGATAAGTGATAGTTGATAGTTGATAGTTGATAAGTGATAGTTGATAGTTGATAGTTGATAGTTGATAGTTGATAGTTGATAGTTGATAGTTGATAGTTGATAAGTGATAGTTGATAGTTGATAGTTGATAGTTGATAGTTGATAGTTGTAGTTGATAGTTGATAGTTGATAGTTGATAAGTGATAGTTGATAGTTGATAGTTGATAGTTGATAGTTGATAAGTGATAGTTGATAAGTGATAGTTGATAAGTGATAGTTGATAGTTGATAGTTGATAGTTGATAAGTGATAGTTGATAGTTGATAGTTGATAGTTGATAGTTGATAGTTGATAGTTGATAGTTGATAGTTGATAGTTGATAGTTGATAGTTGATAAGTGATAGTTGATAGTTAATAGTTGATAGTTGATAGTTGATAGTTGATAGTTGATAGTTGATAGTTGATAGTTGATAGTTGATAAGTGATAGTTGATAGTTGATAGTTGATAGTTGATAGTTGATAGTTGATAGTTGATAGTTGATAGTTGATAGTTGATAGTTGATAGTTGATAAGTGATAGTTGATTGTTGATTGTTGATTGTTGATAGTTGATAGTTGATAGTTGATAGTTGATAGTTGATAGTTGATAGTTGATAGTTGATAAGTGATAGTTGATAGTTGATAGTTGATAGTTGATAGTTGATAGTTGATAGTTGATAGTTGATAGTTGATAGTTGATAGTTGATAGTTGATAGTTGATAAGTGATAGTTGATAGTTGATAGTTGATAGTTGATAGTTGATAGTTGATAGTTGATAGTTGATAGTTGATAAGTGATAGTTGATAGTTGATAGTTGATAGTTGATAGTTGATAGTTGATAAGTGATAGTTGATAGTTGATAGTTGATAGTTGATAGTTGATAGTTGATAGTTGATAGTTGATAGTTGATAGTTGATAGTTGATAGTTGATAGTTGATAGTTGATAAGTGATAGTTGATAGTTGATAAGTGATAGTTGATAAGTGATAGTTGATAGTTGATAGTTGATAAGTGATAGTTGATAAGTGATAGTTGATAAGTGATAGTTGATAAGTGATAGTTGATAGTTGATAGTTGATAGTTGATAGTTGATAGTTGATAGTTGATAGTTGATAAGTGATAGTTGATAAGTGATAGTTGATAGTTGATAAGTGATAGTTGATAGTTGATAGTTGATAGTTGATAGTTGATAGTTGATAGTTGATAGTTGATAAGTGATAGTTGATAAGTGATAGTTGATAGTTGATAGTTGATAGTTGATAGTTGACAGTTGATAGTTGATAGTTGATAGTTGATAGTTGATAGTTGATAGTTGATAGTTGATAAGTGATAGTTGATAGTTGATAGTTGATAGTTGATAGTTGATAGTTGATAGTTGATAGTTGATAGTTGATAAGTGATAAGTGATAAGTGATAAGTGATAAGTGATAGGTGATAGTTGATAGTTGATAGTTGATAGTTGATAGTTGATAGTTGATAGTTGATAGTTGATAAGTGATAAGTGATAAGTGATAGTTGATAAGTGATAGTTGATAGTTGATAGTTGATAGTTGATAGTTGATAGTTGATAGTTGATAGTTGATAGTTGATAGTTGATAAGTGATAAGTGATAAGTGATAAGTGATAAGTGATAGTTGATAGTTGATAGTTGATAGTTGATAGTTGATAGTTGATAGTTGATAGTTGATAGTTGATAAGTGATAAGTGATAAGTGATAGTTGATAAGTGATAGTTGATAGTTGATAGTTGATAGTTGATAGTTGATAGTTGATAGTTGATAGTTGATAAGTGATAAGTGATAGTTGATAGTTGATAGTTGATAGTTGATAGTTGATAGTTGATAAGTGAGAGTTGATAGTTGATAGTTGATAGTAGATAAGTGATAAGTGATAGTTGATAGTTGATAAGTGAGAGTTGATAGTTGATAGTTGATAGTTGATAAGTGAGAGTTGATAGTTGATAGTTGATAGTTGATAGTTGATAAGTGATAGTTGATAGTTGATAAGTGATAGTTGATAGTTGATACTTGATAGTTGATAGTTGATATGTGATAAGTGATAGTTGATAGTTGATAAGTGAGAGTTGATAGTTGATAGTTGATAGGTGATAGGTGAGAGTTGATAGTTGATAGTTGATAAGTGAGAGTTGATAGTTGATAGTCGATAGTCGATAGTCGATAGTCGATAGTCGATAGTCGATAGTCGATAGTCGATAGTCGATAGTCGATAGTCGATAGTCGATAGTTGATAAGTGATAAGTGATAAGTGATAGTTGATAAGTGATAGTTGATAGTTGATAGTTGATAGTTGATAGTTGATAGTTGATAGTTGATAGTTGATAGTTGATAAGTGATAGTTGATAAGTGATAGTTGATAGTTGTTAGTTGATAAGTGTTAGTTGATAGTTGATAGTTGATAGTTGATAGTTGATAGTTGATAGTTGATAAGTGATAAGTGATAAGTGATAGTTGATAGTTGATAGTTGATAGTTGATAGTTGATAGTTGATAGTTGATAAGTGATAAGTGATAAGTGATAGTTGATAAGTGATAGTTGATAGTTGATAGTTGATAGTTGATAGTTGATAGTTGATAGTTGATAGTTGATAAGTGATAGTTGATAGTTGATAGTTGATAGTTGATAGTTGATAGTTGATAGTTGATAGTTGATAGTTGATAGTTGATAGTTGATAGTTGATAAGTGATAAGTGATAAGTGATAGTTGATAGTTGATAGTTGATAGTTGATAAGTGATAGTTGATAGTTGATAGTTGATAGTTGATAGTTGATAGTTGATAGTTGATAGTTGATAAGTGATAAGTGATAAGTGATAAGTGATAAGTGATAAGTGATAAGTGATAGTTGATAGTTGATAGTTGATAGTTGATAGTTGATAGTTGATAGTTGATAGTTGATAGTTGATAGTTGATAGTTGATAGTTGATAGTTGATAGTTGATAGTTGATAGTTGATAGTTGATAGTTGATAGTTGATAAGTGATAGTTGATAGTTGATAGTTGATAGTTGATAGTTGATAGTTGATAGTTGATAGTTGATAGTTGATAGTTGATAGTTGATAGTTGATAGTTGATAGTTGATAGTTGATAGTTGATAGTTGATAAGTGATAAGTGATAAGTGATAAGTGATAGTTGATAGTTGATAGTTGATAGTTGATAGTTGATAGTTGATAGTTGATAGTTGATAGTTGATAGTTGATAGTTGATAGTTGATAGTTGATAAGTGATAAGTGATAAGTGATAAGTGATAAGTGATAAGTGATAGTTGATAGTTGATAGTTGATAGTTGATAGTTGATAGTTGATAGTTGATAGTTGATAAGTGATAGTTGATAGTTGATAGTTGATAGTTGATAGTTGATAGTTGATAGTTGATAGTTGATAGTTGATAGTTGATAGTTGATAGTTGATAGTTGATAGTTGATAGTTGATAGTTGATAGTTGATAGTTGATAGTTGATAGTTGATAGTTGATAGTTGATAAGTGATAAGTGATAAGTGATAGTTGATAGTTGATAGTTGATAGTTGATAAGTGATAGTTGATAGTTGATAGTTGATAGTTGATAGTTGATAGTTGATAGCTGATAGTTGATAGTTGATAGTTGATAGTTGATAGTTGATAGTTGATAGTTGATAGTTGATAGTTGATAAGTGATAGTTGATAGTTGATAAGTGTTGAGCTGAATCCCAGCTGGGTCTCAAACTACACTACCCAGAGTGCACCAGCAGCCGCAAGCTGGCTGCTTGTGACCTAATCAACTCATTGTCACTGAGTGGGAGCACCTGTGTAGAAAAGGGTGCTCAAGTCATTCAGGAGAACAAACTAAAGAGAGAAGACACACTCCAAGTTTCACTCATAGCTTCAGTCCAGAGACGCCAATGGTCGGTGCAAATGTTTATTTACTTTCATGGTGTTAATACTGCTTAATATGTATGATTTTGTGTTAAATTCAATTTAAAAATGTTTAATTAAATGGCAACTTTTGTTCTGTTTTTAAAGGTTTACAACCTAATGATTTGGCAAAATACACTGAATGGACCAAATCAACTAAGAAAACCAAAAGAATAAAAAGTGATTTGAGTCAAATTGAGTTGTCCCTGTGTCCTTTGGAGTTGAAGAAGAGGAGAACTTGACAATAAGTGATAGTTGATAGTTGATAGTTGATAAGTGATAAGTGATAAGTGATAAGTGATAGTTGATAAGTGATAGTTGATAAGTGATAGTTGATAAGTGATAGTTGATAAGTGATAGTTGATAAGTGATAGTTGATAGTTGATAGTTGATAGTTGATAGTTGATAGTTGATAAGTGATAAGTGATAGTTGATAAGTGATAGTTGATAAGTGATAGTTGATAAGTGATAGTTGATAAGTGATAGTTGATAAGTGATAGTTGATAAGTGATAGTTGATAAGTGATAGTTGATAAGTGATAGTTGATAGTTGATAAGTGATAAGTGATAGTTGATAGTTGATAGTTGATAAGTGAGAGTTGATAGTTGATAGTTGATAGTTGATAGTAGATAAGTGATAAGTGATAGTTGATAGTTGATAAGTGAGAGTTGATAGTTGATAGTTGATAGTTGATAAGTGAGAGTTGATAGTTGATAGTTGATAGTTGATAGTTGATAAGTGATAGTTGATAGTTGATACTTGATAGTTGATAGTTGATAGTTGATAAGTGATAAGTGATAGTTGATAGTTGATAAGTGAGAGTTGATAGTTGATAGTTGATAGTTGATAGGTGATAGGTGATAGTTGATAGTTGATAGTTGATAAGTGAGAGTTGATAGTTGATAGTTGATAGTTGATAGTAGATAAGTGATAAGTGATAGTTGATAAGTGAGAGTTGATAGTTGATAGTTGATAGTTGATAGTTGATAGTTGATAGTTGATAGTTGATAGTTGATAGTTGATAGTTGATAGTTGATAAGTGATAAGTGATAAGTGATAAGTGATAGTTGATAGTTGATAGTTGATAGTTGATAGTTGATAGTTGATAGTTGATAAGTGATAAGTGATAAGTGATAAGTGATAGTTGATAGTTGATAGTTGATAGTTGATAGTTGATAGTTGATAGTTGATAGTTGATAGTTGATAGTTGATAGTTGATAAGTCATAGTTGATAGTTGATAAGTGATAGTTGATAGTTGATAGTTGATAAGTGATAGTTGATAGTTGATAGTTGATAGTTGATAGTTGATAGTTGATAGTTGATAGTTGATAAGTGATAAGTGATAAGTGATAAGTGATAGTTGATAGTTGATAGTTGATAGTTGATAGTTGATAAGTGATAGTTGATAGTTGATAGGTGATAGTTGATAGTTGATAAGTGATAGTTGATAGTTGATAGTTGATAAGTGATAGTTGATAGTTGATAGTTGATAGTTGATAGCTGATAGTTGATAGTTGATAGTTGATAGTTGATAGTTGATAGTTGATAGTTGATAGTTGATAGTTGATAGTTGATAGTTGATAAGTGATAGTTGATAGTTGATAGTTGATAAGTGTTGAGCTGAATCCCAGCTGGGTCTCAAACTACACTACCCAGAGTGCACCAGCAGCCGCAAGCTGGCTGCTTGTGACCTAATCAACTCATTGTCACTGAGTGGGAGCACCTGTGTAGAAAAGGGTGCTCAAGTCATTCAGGAGAACAAACTAAAGAGAGAAGACACACTCCAAGTTTCACTCATAGCTTCAGTCCAGAGACGCCAATGGTCGGTGCAAATGTTTATTTACTTTCATGGTGTTAATACTGCTTAATATGTATGATTTTGTGTTAAATTCAATTTAAAAATGTTTAATTAAATGGCAACTTTTGTTCTGTTTTTAAAGGTTTACAACCTAATGATTTGGCAAAATACACTGAATGGACCAAATCAACTAAGAAAACCAAAAGAATAAAAAGTGATTTGAGTCAAATTGAGTTGTCCCTGTGTCCTTTGGAGTTGAAGAAGAGGAGAACTTGACAATAAGTGATAGTTGATAGTTGATAGTTGATAAGTGATAAGTGATAAGTGATAAGTGATAGTTGATAAGTGATAGTTGATAAGTGATAGTTGATAAGTGATAGTTGATAAGTGATAGTTGATAGTTGATAGTTGATAGTTGATAAGTGATAAGTGATAGTTGATAAGTGATAGTTGATAAGTGATAGTTGATAAGTGATAGTTGATAAGTGATAGTTGATAAGTGATAGTTGATAAGTGATAGTTGATAAGTGATAGTTGATAAGTGATAGTTGATAGTTGATAAGTGATAAGTGATAGTTGATAGTTGATAGTTGATAAGTGAGAGTTGATAGTTGATAGTTGATAGTTGATAAGTGATAGTTGATAGTTGATAAGTGATAGTTGATAGTTGATAGTTGATAGTTGATAAGTGATAAGTGATAAGTGATAGTTGATAGTTGATAGTTGAGAGTTGATAAGTCATAAGTGATAGTTGATAAGTGAGAGTTGATAGTTGATAGTTGATAAGTGAGAGTTGATAGTTGATAGTTGATAAGTGATAAGTGATAGTTGATAGTTGATAAGTGAGAGTTGATAGTTGATAGGTGATAGGTGATAGGTGATAGTTGATAGTTGATAGTTGATAAGTGAGAGTTGATAGTTGATAGTTGATAGTTGATAGTAGATAAGTGATAAGTGATAGTTGATAGTTGATAAGTGAGAGTTGATAGTTGATAGTTGATAGTTGATAAGTGAGAGTTGATAGTTGATAGTTGATAGTTGATAGTTGATAAGTGATAGTTGATAGTTGATACTTGATAGTTGATAGTTGATAAGTGATAAGTGATAGTTGATAGTTGATAAGTGAGAGTTGATAGTTGATAGTTGATAGTTGATAGGTGATAGGTGATAGTTGATAGTTGATAGTTGATAAGTGAGAGTTGATAGTTGATAGTTGATAGTTGATAGTAGATAAGTGATAAGTGATAGTTGATAAGTGAGAGTTGATAGTTGATAGTTGATAGTTGATAAGTGAGAGTTGATAGTTGATAGTTGATAGTTGATAGTTGATAAGTGATAGTTGATACTTGATACTTGATAGTTGATAGTTGATAGTTGATAAGTGATAGTTGATAGTTGATAGTTGATAGTTGATAGTTGATAGTTGATAAGTGAGAGTTGATAGTTGATAGTTGATAGTTGATAAGTGAGAGTTGATAGTTGATAGTTGATAGTTGATAGTTGATAGTTGATAAGTGATAAGTGATAAGTGATAGTTGATAGTTGATAGTTGATAAGTGAGAGTTGATAGTTGATAGTTGATAAGTGATAGTTGATAGTTGATAGTTGATAGTTGATAGTTGATAAGTGATAAGTGATAGTTGATAGTTGATAGTTGATAAGTGAGAGTTGATAGTTGATAGTTGATAGTTGATAGTTGATAGTTGATAGTTGATAGTTGATAAGTGATAGTTGATAAGTGATAGTTGATAGTTGATAGTTGATAAGTGATAGTTGATAGTTGATAGTTGATAGTTGATAGTTGATAGTTGATAAGTGATAGTTGATAGTTGATAGTTGATAGTTGATAGTTGATAGTTGATAGTTGATAGTTGATAAGTGATAGTTGATAGTTGATAGTTGATAGTTGATAGTTGATAGTTGATAGTTGATAGTTGATAGTTGATAGTTGATAGTTGATAGTTGATAAGTGATAGTTGATAGTTGATAGTTGATAGTTGATAAGTGATAGTTGATAGTTGATAAGTGATAGTTGATAAGTGATAGTTGATAGTTGATAGTTGATAGTTGATAAGTGATAAGTGATAAGTGATAAGTGATAGTTGATAAGTGATAGTTGATAAGTGATAGTTGATAAGTGATAGTTGATAGTTGATAAGTGATAGTTGATAGTTGATAGTTGATAGTTGATAGTTGATAGTTGATAAGTGATAGTTGATAGTTGATAGTTGATAGTTGATAAGTGATAGTTGATAGTTGATAGTTGATAGTTGATAGTTGATAAGTGATAAGTGATAGTTGATAAGTGATAGTTGATAAGTGATAGTTGATAAGTGATAGTTGATAGTTGATAAGTGATAAGTGATAAGTGATAGTTGATAGTTGATAGTTGATAAGTGATAGTTGATAAGTGATAGTTGATAGTTGATAGTTGATAGTTGATAGTTGATAAGTGATAGTTGATAGTTGATAGTTGATAGTTGATAGTTGATAGTTGATAGTTGATAGTTGATAGTTGATAGTTGATAAGTGATAGTTGATAGTTGATAGTTGATAAGTGATAAGTGATAAGTGATAGTTGATAAGTGATAGTTGATAAGTGATAGTTGATAAGTGATAGTTGATAGTTGATAGTTGATAAGTGATAGTTGATAGTTGATAGTTGATAGTTGATAGTTGATAAGTGATAGTTGATAGTTGATAGTTGATAGTTGATAGTTGATAGTTGATAAGTGATAGTTGATAGTTGATAGTTGATAGTTGATAGTTGATAGTTGATAGTTGATAGTTGATAGTTGATAGTTGATAAGTGATAGTTGATAGTTGATAGTTGATAGTTGATAGTTGATAGTTGATAGTTGATAGTTGATAGTTGATAAGTGATAAGTGATAAGTGATAAGTGATAAGTGATAAGTGATAGTTGATAGTTGATAGTTGATAAGTGATAGTTGATAGTTGATAGTTGATAGTTGATAGTTGATAGTTGATAGTTGATAGTTGATAGTTGATAGTTGATAAGTGATAGTTGATAGTTGATAGTTGATAGTTGATAGTTGATAGTTGATAGTTGATAGTTGATAGTTGATAGTTGATAGTTGATAAGTGATAGTTGATAGTTGATAGTTGATAGTTGATAAGTGATAGTTGATAAGTGATAGTTGATAAGTGATAGTTGATAGTTGATAGTTGATAGTTGATAGTTGATAGTTGATAAGTGATAGTTGATAGTTGATAAGTGAGAGTTGATAGTTGATAGGTGATAGGTGATAGTTGATAGTTGATAGTTGATAAGTGAGAGTTGATAGTTGATAGTTGATAGTAGATAAGTGATAAGTGATAGTTGATAGTTGATAAGTGAGAGTTGATAGTTGATAGTTGATAGTTGATAAGTGAGAGTTGATAGTTGATAGTTGATAGTTGATAGTTGATAAGTGATAGTTGATAGTTGATACTTGATAGTTGATAGTTGATAAGTGATAAGTGATAGTTGATAGTTGATAAGTGAGAGTTGATAGTTGATAGTTGATAGTTGATAGTTGATAGGTGATAGGTGATAGTTGATAGTTGATAGTTGATAAGTGAGAGTTGATAGTTGATAGTTGATAGTTGATAGTAGATAAGTGATAAGTGATAGTTGATAAGTGAGAGTTGATAGTTGATAGTTGATAGTTGATAAGTGAGAGTTGATAGTTGATAGTTGATAGTTGATAGTTGATAAGTGATAGTTGATACTTGATACTTGATAGTTGATAGTTGATAGTTGATAGTTGATAAGTGATAGTTGATAGTTGATAGTTGATAGTTGATAGTTGATAGTTGATAGTTGATAAGTGATAGTTGATAGTTGATAGTTGATAGTTGATAGTTGATAGTTGATAGTTGATAGTTGATAGTTGATAGTTGATAAGTGATAGTTGATAGTTGATAGTTGATAGTTGATAAGTGAGAGTTGATAGTTGATAGTTGATAAGTGAGAGTTGATAGTTGATAAGTGAGAGTTGATAGTTGATAGTTGATAAGTGAGAGTTGATAGTTGATAGTTGATAGTTGATAGTTGATAGTTGATAGTTGATAAGTGATAGTTGATAGTTGATAGTTGATAGTTGATAAGTGATAGTTGATAAGTGATAGTTGATAGTTGATAGTTGATAAGTGATAGTTGATAGTTGATAGTTGATAGTTGATAAGTGATAAGTGATAAGTGATAGTTGATAGTTGATAGTTGATAGTTGATAGTTGATAGTTGATAAGTGATAGTTGATAGTTGATAGTTGATAGTTGATAGTTGATAAGTGATAGTTGATAGTTGATAGTTGATAGTTGATAGTTGATAGTTGATAGTTGATAAGTGATAGTTGATAGTTGATAGTTGATAGTTGATAGTTGATAAGTGATAGTTGATAGTTGATAGTTGATAGTTGATAGTTGATAGTTGATAGTTGATAGTTGATAGTTGATAAGTGATAGTTGATAGTTGATAGTTGATAGTTGATAGTTGATAGTTGATAGTTGATAGTTGATAGTTGATAGTTGATAAGTGATAGTTGATAGTTGATAGTTGATAGTTGATAGTTGATAGTTGATAAGTGATAGTTGATAGTTGATAAGTGATAGTTGATAAGTGATAGTTGATAGTTGATAAGTGATAAGTGATAAGTGATAGTTGATAAGTGATAGTTGATAAGTGATAGTTGATAGTTGATAAGTGATAGTTGATAGTTGATAGTTGATAAGTGATAGTTGATAGTTGATAGTTGATAGTTGATAGTTGATAGTTGATAAGTGATAGTTGATAGTTGATAGTTGATAGTTGATAGTTGATAGTTGATAGTTGATAGTTGATAGTTGATAGTTGATAGTTGATAAGTGATAGTTGATAGTTGATAGTTGATAGTTGATAGTTGATAGTTGATAGTTGATAGTTGATAAGTGATAGTTGATAGTTGATAGTTGATAAGTGATAAGTGATAGTTGATAAGTGATAGTTGATAAGTGATAGTTGATAGTTGATAGTTGATAAGTGATAAGTGATAAGTGATAGTTGATAGTTGATAGTTGATAAGTGATAGTTGATAAGTGATAGTTGATAGTTGATAGTTGATAGTTGATAGTTGATAAGTGATAGTTGATAGTTGATAGTTGATAGTTGATAGTTGATAGTTGATAGTTGATAGTTGATAGTTGATAGTTGATAAGTGATAGTTGATAGTTGATAGTTGATAGTTGATAGTTGATAGTTGATAAGTGATAAGTGATAAGTGATAGTTGATAAGTGATAGTTGATAAGTGATAGTTGATAAGTGATAGTTGATAGTTGATAGTTGATAAGTGATAGTTGATAGTTGATAGTTGATAGTTGATAAGTGATAGTTGATAGTTGATAGTTGATAGTTGATAGTTGATAGTTGATAAGTGATAGTTGATAGTTGATAGTTGATAGTTGATAGTTGATAGTTGATAGTTGATAGTTGATAGTTGATAAGTGATAGTTGATAGTTGATAGTTGATAGTTGATAGTTGATAGTTGATAGTTGATAGTTGATAAGTGATAAGTGATAAGTGATAGTTGATAGTTGATAGTTGATAGTTGATAGTTGATAAGTGATAGTTGATAGTTGATAGTTGATAGTTGATAGTTGATAAGTGATAAGTGATAGTTGATAGTTGATAGTTGATAGTTGATAAGTGATAGTTGATGAGTGATAGTTGATAGTTGATAGTTGATAGTTGATAAGTGATAGTTGATAAGTGATAGTTGATAGTTGATAGTTGATAGTTGATAGTTGATAGTTGATAGTTGATAGTTGATAAGTGATAAGTGATAAGTGATAGTTGATAGTTGATAGTTGATAGTTGATAAGTGAGAGTTGATAGTTGATAAGTGATAGTTGATAGTTGATAGTTGATAGTTGATAAGTGATAGTTGATAGTTGATAGTTGATAGTTGATAGTTGATAGTTGATAAGTGATAGTTGATAGTTGATAGTTGTTAGTTGTTAGTTGATAGTTGATAGTTGATAGTTGATAGTTGATAGTTGATAGTTGATAGTTGATAGTTGATAGTTGATAGTTGATAAGTGATAGTTGATAGTTGATAGTTGATAGTTGATAAGTGATAGTTGATAGTTGATAGTTGATAGTTGATAGTTGATAGTTGATAGTTGATAGTTGATAGTTGATAGTTGATAGTTGATAGTTGATAAGTGATAGTTGATAGTTGATAGTTGATAGTTGATAGTTGATAGTTGATAGTTGACAGTTGATAGTTGATAGTTGATAGTTGATAGTTGATAGTTGATAGTTGATAAGTGATAGTTGATAAGTGATAGTTGATAGTTGATAGTTGATAGTTGATAGTTGATAGTTGATAGTTGATAGTTGATAGTTGATAAGTGATAAGTGATAGTTGATAAGTGATAGTTGATAGTTGATAGTTGATAGTTGATAAGTGATAGTTGATAGTTGATAGTTGATAGTTGATAGTTGATAGTTGATAGTTGATAGTTGATAAGTGATAGTTGATAGTTGATAGTTGATAAGTGATAGTTGATAGTTGATAGTTGATAGTTGATAGTTGTTAGTTGATAGTTGATAGTTGATAGTTGATAGTTGATAGTTGATAGTTGATAGTTGATAGTTGATAGTTGATAGTTGATAGTTGATAGTTGATAAGTGATAGTTGATAGTTGATAGTTGATAGTTGATAGTTGATAGTTGATAGTTGATAAGTGATAAGTGATAAGTGATAAGTGATAAGTGATAGTTGATAGTTGATAGTTGATAGTTGATAGTTGATAGTTGATAGTTGATAAGTGATAGTTGATAGTTGATAAGTGATAGTTGATAAGTGATAGTTGATAGTTGATAGTTGATAAGTGATAGTTGATAAGTGATAGTTGATAAGTGATAGTTGATAGTTGATAGTTGATAGTTGATAGTTGATAGTTGATAGTTGATAGTTGATAAGTGATAGTTGATAAGTGATAGTTGATAGTTGATAAGTGATAGTTGATAGTTGATAGTTGATAGTTGATAGTTGATAGTTGATAGTTGATAGTTGATAAGTGATAGTTGATAAGTGATAGTTGATAGTTGATAGTTGATAGTTGATAGTTGACAGTTGATAGTTGATAGTT
>NW_028179015.1:10000-15000 GCF_964030765.1 Micromesistius poutassou | reverse complement strand
CCCCCCCGCCCCCCCCCCCCCCCCCCCCAATGTCACAATCATAAGGAGAAGGTGTGAGCCGCAGGAATCGGCTTTTCTCTCGGTCGGGTGTTATTCATCTTAACATCTGCAGACAAAGCCGTCTGGGCGCGCGGCGATAGCGACGGATTCTGACGTAGAAAGCACGCGGGTCAAGTTGTCGCATTAGATCTCCCAGTGCTGAATCTTTTTTCAATATATATATCACAGCAAATGCCAAAAGTGGAACCGTCACGCTAGGCTACTTTTCGAGATAAGAGAGTAATGCTTTCCCGCGCCTGTTGGGTAAACATGGTGGGCTGCAACATCAAATCAGTTTCCCCCCGGAAAAACATGGCGGATTGCAGTATCAAACTGTGTTTCCGTAGAATAATCTGGGAAAACTTTTTTGACGACAAACCATAGGTTATTTACGTTCTCCAATGGAGTGTTTCGGAAGAGTGGGGTGAAAGGTCAAACAGATTGATTCAATCGCTCAATCAATTCCGCTCACTGAAAGCTTTGCCGATCGATGGCAAACATCATCAGGGCTGTTCCAGTTAGCAACACAGGATGACAATTTAAAGGAACGCACAGACGGCAGAGGAGTGCTCTGTCACGTTGGATTACCGCAGATCTGTGTCAAACCTAAAAAAAACAACACAGAGCACACACACAGACACCAAACAGAGACGGCTTCCAATCTCCTCCAAAACAAACACAGACACGCCCACACGAACACAGACACACTAAGGTGGGCTTAGTCATGTGTGAGAAATGATTAATATATATTAATGGCCAGGCTTTGGGACCTTGGGAGGCCGGTATCCCTCTTGTTCCATCACCATGGTAATAGCGTGACCAGTCTAGCCCCGCCTCCGCCTCCACCCCGGCAGGATTAGAGACAGCCCTGGCTGTTTCACTCTCCAGCAGACATGCTGTTGTATTTATCTGTTTAAGTGATCGTGTCGACGCCGCTTTTAAATGCGCAAGGATAGTGTGAAACCAGCCTGCATGGATGAGAAAATGATCCCCCCCCCCACACACACACACACAAACACACGCACGCAGAGACTCATACACCCACCCACACACACACACACACACCTGGAGGAAAAAGCTATGATTATTCCTTTGGCAGAGAGTGACATCATATCAAAATGTCGCTCAGGGTTGGGGTGTGATGGGCTGTCAGGGTAAGCCTCATCCAAGTGAATGGAGGCCAGCGTGTATCTCTCAATCTCTCTCTTTAGATTTTTTCTGTAATCACAGTCCCCTCTTTCTCTTATTTAATCTTCCATCTCTCTCTCTTTCTCTCTCTTGCTCAGTCTCTTTATCTCTCTCTCTCTCTCTCTCTCTCTCTCCTCATCTTTATCTTTCTTTCTTTGTCTGCCGATCTATCTCAATCTTTCCAACCAGATTTTCCATTTATGACACGCTTCCCCTCCATCCCTGCAATTATGATGCTGTGATCTGGTGTATAAAGGCGGGAAAAATGCTCCAGAACTAAATTGCTCTCTCTGTTAATGAGTTCTTGTTCATCCTATTCCTCATCCTCTTCCTCTGCCTCATCCTCCTCCTCCCTCTCCTCCCCATGTTCTTCTTGCTCTTCATCCTCCTCCCCCTTCTTCATCTTCTCTTTATACTCCCCTTCCTACTCCTCCTATTCCTTCTCCTCCTGCTCATCTTCCTACACCTCCTTTTTCTCCTTCTCCTACCCTGCATTTTCCTCTGTCTTTATCCTCCTCCACATCTCTCTTCCTCCTCCTCCTCCTACTCCCACCATTCTCCTCTTCTACTCCCTCTGTGCTGGGGAGGGTCTCTGCCATCTGCTCCTCTTGCCCACATGTTTGAGGACCACATGTCTGTGTAATCACCCCGCTGACAGTAATCATATTAGCATACCACTGGCCGCTACAAGTGTCCGGTTTCATCAAATGATCGCTTTCACAAAAACGTGACGTGCTTGTGAATAGCTGGTGGATCTGATGTTAGATTATCTTTTTTAAAGAAACAGATTAAGACTCTGATGCTCACTTGACAAATCTGGGAAGATGGCAATGCCATGCATGGAAATCCAAATCAACATAATTAGCAGTATCACTCAAGACTGACAAATGGTGGGGCCCATCCATCTTTTGATCATCCGTTAGCTTGTCAGTCAGGGTAGCCACGAGTTAGCCGCATTGCTTTGTCGTTCATCCGAATGATTATAAATCTGGTCTTGGCTGACCTCTCTCTCACTTCATTAATGGGATGAACTTCTGCTGCCCGCTGTATGGACAGATTGAGACAGACACACAGGCACACAGACAGACGGACAGACAAGCACACAGATGAAAGAGATTGATAGATAGATAAATAGTTGATGGATGGGTCGATGGACAGATGGATGACAGATAGGCAGATAGTCCACATCCAGAGAATGGGGACGTAGGAAAAGAGGGGAGAAGAGAAACAAAGGGAGGAAGAGAGAGAGACTGAGGGTGAAAGAGAGAGAGAAAGAGAGAGAGAGAGAGAGAGAGAGAGAGAGAGAGAGAGAAAGAGAGGGGGGGCAAGAGAGAGAGACGGCGAGACAGATAGAGAGAGATGGAGAGAAAAAGAGAGAAAGAAAAAGAGAATGAGGATATAAACTGGAATGAGAGTCTGGACAGTGATGCGCAGCACTGTGTGGAGACGTCAGAGTTCCAGTGAATAAACGCATTAGCAATCTAACCCTCAGAGTCAGAGGAGACTGCAGCAGCCGAGGTAAGAATAATGGAGCTTTGATGTGACGCAATCTCTTCCCCGTGTAGAAGAAGAGAACTTCATTATGAGGGACAATGTGAGTGAACGGCTCTATGACTCGTCTTTGAAACTATTTCAGAATACATCTGTTGTAGGGAGTTAATATGGCCGCTGATTGCAAATTGGCCCCCAGAGAGCATCACGGGAGAATTTCCTGCCTATCAAGACGCGGCCAGCTATGCATCCTTAATCTCCGTGGAGATTAGCATAAGTTAAAGAACGGGCGGCCCATAGAGACGCACTGTGAACGTCTTTCTATTCGGAACGGCTCCTGCTTTGTTTTCGCTGTACATTAGATATGCATGCTTAGTGGGTGTTTTCTTTCTTCTATTTCGGAGCCGTTTTTTTTTTTTAAGCTAATGAACAGACGTGGTTGATTGGGACTGACTTATCGCACTGACTTTTAATGACGCAATTGTCAGCGCTGTAGAATAGGAGCGCTCTTGACTGGCAGAATAACAAACATGTATGGAGATTGTCGGTATGTTCGTGATAGCAGGGGTAAATCGTAATGAGTTTGTCATTAATGTTTTATGACGGGAAGGCAATTTGACAGAGAAAAAAGTATGAATATGTCTGTATTTGTGGCAACACGCTGGCAGCTATGGTGAATATGAGTGTTATCTTTGGTATGTGTATCCTTGAGTTGGGACTATGGGATGTTGTAATGTACTGGGTTTTTAGTGCATGCCTTTTTTTGAATGGGTATAAAATGGGCATAGTTATGCTTTGTTTGAGTCCAGCATGCTTCTCAATGAATATATACGTAAATATATATGTATATGGATATTTATGTTTGGCCCTGATTCTGAATGTATTGCCTGTGGGGGTCGTTGAAGTAGAGAGAAGCACTGAAACCTTGAAACCTGTCCAAGAACATATATACATATAAAAAATACCATATAGCCCTCCACCATGGAGAACCTGTAAAACAGAAATGTGAACACAGTATAGTGCGCACCTATGTAGAGCTTTATCACTGCCTGAGATAACAAGCCACTTTCTTTTTCACATGAATAATGTTATGTTTGAATATATTCGACAAATGCCAGAGAAGCTGACACAACAGAAAACGTATCTCCCCTGGGATCCAAGGTCTATAATGTTAAAAGTTATTCCTATCAGATTTATTTTTCCCTCAGTGACTCTTTTCAGGATAACCTTTGAGGGCCAGATCTGCTATTAGAGATGAGAAGAAGGTCTCACACCTCAGAGCCCATCCCGACCGCCTCATCATCCTATGATGTCGTTACTGTGTTCATTAGCCAATGCTAATTCCTGGCCACGGCGCAGCGATCTGGAGAGCTAACAGCAGCAATCAACGTCTGGGTAGAACTATGCTGCCGGGTTACCTAGTGGGCATGGGATACCGCGAAACATACAGTCAATTCACGTGCACACACACTCTCACACACTCTCGCACACTCTCACTCACACTCACACACTCACACACACACTCACATGCAGGGCATGGGATACCGCAAAACATACAATCCATCCACGCGCACACGCAAGCGCACACACACACACACACACACACATACACACTCACTCACACACACACACACACACACACACACACACACACACACATACACACACACCTCCGCCCACACACATACTATCGAGACACTTATACACACACATGCACAAATATACACACGTAAACACACTATAGAATAATAACAACTTATAAAAAATAATGGAATAATCCCTATGGACTTTATATTAGAGAGAGAGGGGAGGTTGAGGTGCATTTGCTAATGATGTTAAGCGTCAGGTGCCTGCCCTGATTTCATTGGCTGTCAGGAAGATGGGGCAGAGCTTGGATTAGTGCCAGGAAGATCACCAGAGGGATATACAGGAGCATAAAAAAAAACACACACACCACTGAAGTCGAGACTGCTATATTAATGGCAGCGACTTTTCATTTGACTAAAAGCACTTCTATTGGCTATATTTAAACCACCTCATCTATTTTCTACGCAATCTCGCTCCCACAGGAGAAAACAATTGGCTTTGTGAGCAGCGCTGAGCTGTATTTTCCCCCTGCATATTTTCCAGGAGTTTTAAATTGATTAGTTAATCCTCATTTAGCAGAGGGTGTCCAGCGTCAAAGATAAACAGACAGGTCTTAAGTCTCCTGCAGAAGAAAGCCTGGCCGCAGGTCTGCCTTTCTCCCGGGCCCTCCCCCCTCTGTGTGAGTGATTCACTGA
>NW_028179015.1:0-5000 GCF_964030765.1 Micromesistius poutassou | reverse complement strand
ATGTGCCCACACATCCCACCCACACACACACACACACACACACACACACACACACACACACCACACTTACACTTACTTACTCATCTCTTAACACTAGCAAGAGCATTACCAGTGCGGGTTTGCAGCTAATTAGCGGTTAAGCGGAAGAGGCATTTGTATTCATTTGGAATCATTAAAATCATGACGGTGGTAGGAGATCTAGGTTCATCATGGGGTGTCATTAATATCACAAAGAATATATTCTAATATATTTGTATGAGGTTGTTGTGTATTTTTCAATAGAAAGGAAAGTGGGTTGAAAGATAGAGGGAATGACATGTAGCATAGAACCACAGGTGGGAATCAGACCTGGGTTGCTACAAGGCGTATGGGAGCTGACAGTAGTTTAGATGATACTTGAAACAGCTAGTGCTTGTGTATATTGCGTTCTTCTTAGGAAATACTTCCACAGTGTAAAAGAGATGAAGAAAGTGTTTATTCCAAGTTCCGCAGGTAAGAAAATATGTCCACGACAAAAACTTCTTTCACAATTGTTATCCAAAGTTAAGTAATTCTCTAAATCACGTTACGTAACTACGGTAATAAAACTGTGTTGCTTCGCCACTAAACACAGCCAAATGCCTGGTACATTAAAGATAAATGCACGTCAAAGTTTTAAATTTACAAATGGCCTTTTATGCTCGTCTATTGCTAACAACATGACTAAAAACAGCAATTGACCTGTGTCCTCCATGTAAATATCATTAATATTGCATAACCATGAAATTACTATATATAGCAATGGTTCCTATGAACTCTGCATATCATGAATGTAAACAACAACACTTGTATAATATGTCTCGGAAAATCTGTATGATGTTTAGTTTTAATAAGTGAAGACTTGTTTTCTTCAGGTTGTGTTATCTGTCCACCCTATCTGTTAACTGGTGTTATCTAGTTCCCCTTTGTTACGCTTGTCCCTGTGGTGAACCGGTCACAAGGACCCCTTTATCTATACTAGAAAACTCCTGCATGTCAACATTTCCCTCACATGATGCATGGACAAGTAGTGTACATTGCGGGGAGGGGGTGAAACTGTGTTGACAGGCTGTGTGAAACTGTATTTTGGGCTCACTCTACTAGAGAGACAAGTGTATGCATACATTCAAATAATCACATTATTTTTAATTGTCTACAACTATTGTGTGTTTTTTGCATTTAGAAGTCCCATCAGTCCTAGATGCATATCTCATAAAGAAACTGCCGCGACATATATCAACAACAACACTTGCGATGTATAAATAACACACGTCTAAGGTGCTTTGGCTCCTGCAAGGCGTATTGCACACATGATTCCACGGCCCATGAAGCACCCTTTCTGCAGGCATGGTTTTAGTCGTCATGCAGGTTTTGGTCTGGATGGATTGTTCTTTATGAGCGGATTTAGGAAAGCCTTGAGAAAATTACTAAATTCAAGTTTCTCACTTTACTTTCTAGTGTCATATCTATTCCACTCTCTCCCTCTCTCTCTCTCCCTCTCTCTCTCCCTCCCTCTCTTTCAATTTCTCTATTGCCTCTCACCCCGGGTCTGCTTTTTCTTCTTTTTCTTTCTGAGTGATACACTTACCTCATGAAGGTTTCACGGATGAACTATCCCAAATGGGTCCAAGTCTCATGACAAACAGATCGATTCGTTATAGAGTTGAAAGTTGCTGGTCTTGAAAATCATTGGACTATCTTTGGGGGTGGAAGGGGGGGGTGGGCGGGGGGGGAGGGTGGAAGGAAGGAACTCTACAGAGGAGAAGAACTCCATGGCAAACCGGCCCACACAGAGTGTCCTGTTCATCACACAACACGACAGCTGAACCACCTTGAACCGTTCACAAGTCACGATGCATCACAACGTTTATCAATCACACGCTTGAATCACGCGATCAACTCCTGCCCTGAATTGAAAAAGGGATCATTACAATTTTGTTTTCCCTGGAAATCTGCACACTTTTCTACAGAATCCTTTTTTTTTCCTGTACTGAGCTGAGCTTCGGGGGTACGAGGAGAGCGAGAAAAAGTGCTGACACAAAAGGCTGGGTCACCTTCCTGGCGGAGGAGCTTGTAAGGAGGTGCACAGCATGGCGTTCCAGTCTGGGAGGCGAATCCAGCGCTGCTGCTGCCGTGGCTGCCGTATCCCTAGCGCTAACCGGAAAAAGTCTGAGAGTGGGCCCACCTGCTCACTACAGATAGCACCACACAGCCTGCAGCCCCTCCACTCTCCAGCGCTGGAGAGCTGCTCTAGATGGTTCACTAGACACACCAGGAATGCGCGCGCGTCGGTGACACACACACACACACGCATGCAGAACCACGCACACGCATGCAGAACCGCGCACATGCTTGCGCGGGCACGGACACACACACGCACACACGCACACACACACACACACACACACACACACACACACACACACACTCAGGTACTGAAACACAGACATACACAAGCACACACACAGCCACACACATGCATACACACACACACACACACACGCACAGGCACAGAAACACACACAGACATACACAGGCACACACACAGCAACACAGACACACACATGCAGGTATGCACACACACACACACACACACACACACACACACACACACACACACACACAGGCATGCACACAGAGACACAGGCACAAACCCTTGCTTACACGCATGCATGTATGACCTATACACATAGAAGTGACATGCAAACATACAGGGCACACACTCACATTAATTAATATTCATAAATACACATATGTTAATGTTGATTGTTGTTTATCGTTAATGTTTATAAAAAGCACTTTTATACTGCAGCACACACACACACACACACACACACACATACACACACACAAAATGGACTGCATATTCATGCGAGCGAAGACAAGCAATTAATAAAGTGGTGTCTCCATCTGCAGTGGCGCAGTGCAGAGCAGACTCTCACAGACCAGAGACTAGAGTCATGGCTAGAGATATGAGCTGACGCTTTCCCACAGACCAGAGACTAGAGTCATATCCAGAGATAATCCTTGATGGTAAATGGATGGTAAATGGACTGCATTTATATACAGTTTTTATCCAAAGCGCTTTACAATATTGCCTGACGTTCACCCATTCATGCACACATTCACACACCGACGGCGGACTCAACCATGCAAGGCGACACCCAGCTCGTTGGGAGCAGTTAGGGTTAGTTGTCTTGCTCAAGGACACCTCGACACTCGGGGAGCCGGGGATCGAACTAGCAACCTTGCGGTTACCAGCCAACCCGCTCTACCTCCTGCACTACTGCCGCCTTGATCACAGCTGAATGCCGCCATATCCAGCTACAATACACAGTTCTAGCTATAAACACACACACACACACACACACACACACACACACACAGCTCTGGGCAAGGTGAGCCTGCCTTTCTCTTCGCCTGCGATGTGTCTGCATGTGCGTTGTATGTATATGTGTGTGTGTGTGTGTGTGTGTGTGTGTGTGTGTGTGTGTGTGTGTGTGTGTGTGTGTGTGTGTGTGTGTGTGTGTGTGTCTGTGTTGCGGGAATGAGAGAAACATATTGGTGAATGTTCACATTCTTAATCTTTCTAGTGAAATAAGAGCCAATTATGGTTATTTATCTTTTATGTTCTGTGTTGGCGCACACGTGTGTTGCGTGAGAGTGTGTGTGTCCATGTTTTGGAGGATGTACACATCTGCAAAGAACGTGCAAATGCAATACATGCAAATTGAAAGATTATGAAACTGATTTCTAGATTATGTAATCTATTGCGAAGTCTTATTTCCCAAGGGCCCTATGTGTGTGTATGTGTGTTTGTGTGTGTGTGTGTGTGTGTGTGTGTGCGTGTGTGCGTGTGTGAGAGTGTGTGAGTGTGTGTATGCGAGTGTGTGTGTGTGTGTGTGTGTGTGTGTGTATGTGTGTGTGTGCGTGTGCGTGTGCGTGTGCGTGTGTGTGTGTGTGTGTGTGCGTGTGTGTGCGTGTGTGTGTGTGTGTGTGTGTTATTGTAGGTATTGAGAACATCCTACATGTCTATGTATAACCAGGATTTAAGATATAGGATATCAGGCTACTGGTTAGGGTGTTTGAAGTCCACTGAAAAGTATATGTATGTTTATATATATATTTCTGTAATATATACTGACACGTGCCAAATATCTCTAGGTGAATGGACTGCATCTATATAGCGCTTTTCCAACCTGTGGCCACTCACGCCTCACGGAAGTGGAGGGGAAGGAAATTAATTAAATCCTGAAGGATATTGCCTCAAGGAAGGACGCAAGGACGGAAGGAAGGCAGGGGGAGAAAGGTGGTGGAATTACTAAGTTACAAGGTAAGTGAACGCAGAAGGGACCAAAAAACACCATAAACAAAGACCAAAAAATAACCAAAAAATGCAAAAAAGATGATAAGATGGGGAAGCGACCATGAAGAGGAAAATGGAGGGAGGAGGTAAATCTATGAAGCAGGAAGACAGAGCACAAGTGGAGAAGAACAAGGAGACACTCACCACCCACTACCGCCACCACCACCACCACCAGCCAATACACCACCACCCCCACCCCCATCTCCCATATACACGTCACCTGGCTTTGAAGCAGCAGCAGGTGCAGAGTGTCCGTCTCTCTCTCTCTCTCTCTCTCTCTCTCTCTCTCCCTCCCTCTCTCTCTTTCTCTCTCTGAGGACGTCTCTCGAAGCGTCCAATCAGAGCAGGTAATGATGCGCTGCCCAGGTTTGTCCAGTCCCAGACGGCGCCGGTGGCGGCAGGCGCGTACAGGTGAGTCTGATTAATCAGGAAGTGGCTGCACGATGCTGGTAAACAGCTCGACACCGGTTATCTATCACTTCCTGATGGCTCTCAGCTGGACAGGAAGCTCCTTATTTATCCACATAATCATCGGGAGGCATTGCTCCCTCAGCTTGGGAGGATGTGGGTTGGCGAAATTGTTTCTTGGGTTTTATGCAAGGGCTTCGTGTTGAGT
>NW_028179016.1:0-17365 GCF_964030765.1 Micromesistius poutassou | reverse complement strand
ATGAGTGTGTTTGTGTATGTATTTGTGTATGTGCGCGGCCACGTGTTTGTGTACGGAGGTTTAGGCTATTTGTTCCTGGCTACTGCATTGTTATTGCTTTGGTTATTGGCAGTTTCGGAGTCCAATGTAGAAAGAAATATATCACACTTTTAATACTGCTCATCCCATTGTGTTTCTTTGTGTTTGGTTCGTTTTTTCCCTCAATGCTTAATCATCTGGCAAGTACAGTTCAAGGCACAGACAGAGGTCAAGAGGTGTGTGTGTGTGTGTGTGTGTGTGTGTGTGTGTGTGTGTGTGTGTGTGTGTGTGTGTGTGTGTGTGTGTGTATATATATATATATATATATCTTTTATTGTTCAGATCATTTGAGCAGAACCCCGTCAGAACGGAGCTCCACAGAGCAGCGGAGCACCTCGTCTGTTATTCTATTCTGATCCTATCCTCCTGTGCTCATCTCCTATTCCCCTTGTCCTCCCCGTCTCTCCCCGTCTCCTCTCCTCATCCTGTTCTGAAGCTCCCCGGTGCACCAGAGACAGCCAGGAGAGGGGTGGGGGATGTGGGGGTGACGGGGGGGATGTGGGGGTGACGGGGGGGGGGGTTTGCTTGGGAGACGTCGATGCACATCCCAGGAGTCGGATGGAAGCCTAGTTAGGCTGTGTTTAGAAACACTGAAACATGAAAACACCAGACGCACTCTGGAGACATTCAGAGACAACGTGAGAGCGGGCGTCGGCACACAGGCAACCACACTGGGGAAAAAAACAAAAACTCTAACATTAGTACACAGGCCACTTAAGATGGAGTGGACATGTTGCAACAAGAAGCATTGTCACCTGGTTCTGTTTTGGTGGAGGGGCTGGCTATGGATGTGTCTGAGGATTTGTTGCTGGGGGGGGCGGCGGGGTTCTGCTTGTCAGACTTTGAACAATACCTTCTCTTGTCTCTGGGGTATTAGCTGGAGGAGACAAGGCCCTCAAAGAGCTAACAGGGTCTGGGCTCCCTGTTATGAGAACAGTGGCGCTATGAAAGGCCTGGTCCGGGCTCCAACAGAGCCTCAGAGAGCAGCCTGTGTTCAGGGCTACTGCTGTTTGGGTGTCTTTCTTTGTCATGTGTTTCTGTGTGTAAGGTTAAATGAATGTGCTTGGGTTCTGTCTGTGGAGCGTGTTTATATACATCAGAGAGAGAGAGAGAGAGAGAGAGAGAGAGAGAGAGAGAGAGAGAGAGAGAGCGAGAGAGAGAGAGAGAGAGAGAGAGAGAGAGAGAGAGAGAGAGAGAGAGAGAATACTAACTTCTTAACTAGTTTACCCAGCCAAATTAAGCAGCAAAAACATCGCAATTGAGTTGCCATGAGGGAGCAGAACTTAAACCGTAAGAAGTTACTCCTACAATACCTCCATCCAAAACCTTGTTAAGCAGAACCCTGGATTACTCACTCCTGGATTACCCTCCTCTACTCTGAATACCATCTCATACAGAGATAGTATGTCTCTCTGCTCTACTCTGAATACCATCTCATACAGAGATAGTCCGTCTCTCTGCTCTACTCTGAATACCATCTCATACAGAGATAGTATGTCTCTCTCCTCCTCTACTCTGAATACCATCTCATACAGAGATAGTCTGTCTGTCTGCTCTACTCTGAATACCATCTCATACAGAGATAGTCCGTCTCTCTGCTCTACTCTGAATACCATCTCATACAGAGATAGTCTGTCTCTCTGCTCTACTCTGAATACCATCTCATACAGAGATAGTCTGTCTCTCTCCTCCTCTACTCTGAATACCATCTCATACAGAGATAGTCTGTCTCTCTGCTCTACTCTGAATACCATCTCATACAGAGATAGTCTGTCTCTCTGCTCTACTCTGAATACCATCTCATACAGAGATAGTCTGTCTCTCTGCTCTACTCTGAATACCATCTCATACAGAGATAGTCTGTCTCTCTCCTCCTCTACTCTGAATACCATCTCATACAGAGATAGTCTGTCTCTCTCCTCCTCTACTCTCGGGGCTGGATGCTAAAGGAGTCATGCTACACTGGAGCCACGGAGGGGGATGTCACCGCTCATCCTGGATGGAGCCAGGTGAGGTATGACCACAACAACACAGTTGTTAAAATCCACAAATAATTTGAAGGTGTGCTCAGACGGTCCTCCCACAGTAAGCAATCGAATCCTAGAGGAACAAACGCGTTCTACGCAACCCTTCGTCTCACTAAAACTCAAGTATGCCGACTAAACCTCCAGACGGCGGAGCTGGGAGGCCTGCCGAATGCCACCACAGATCGTCAGATTGGACCAGGAAGGACGTCCTTTCAAAACACATAGACGATAGCTTTTGGTTTCTGTGTGTGTTAAGCGAAGGGAACAACTTTGGCTCTTCAGTCCTTGGGCTCAAATCTATTGGTCCCTGACTGCCTTGGTGCTTGTGTTGGCTGCTAGATAGACATCCAAATAAAGCACAGGTGTGTATGTGAGGCATTTATTTGTAAGACTACAGATTACCTTTAGAGGAAACATAGAGAGAAATGTTCTGTTTGACCTAAGGCCAATTTTGCAAATCTGTCGGAAGGCAGACTCAGAACTTTTACATCATCAATACATTTAATTTTTATTCAAGCAATAATAATGACTATAGAGCGCACCCTGGAGTGTGATCTCATACAACTATTTTAATTACATATTTATATCTCATTGGTAATTATTACCAATGAGATATAAATATGTAATTAAAATTAAATATTTGCAGGGAATTAGCGTTAAATATGTTTTTTTGTTCTTTTTATCCCAGTGAACCATAGACTCTGACTGTAACTGGAAACAATCAGAGTTACGACCTTGGACTGCTTTGCAACACAATCGTTAGCTTAGAACTCTGGCCAGCAGGGGGAACCATAGCAACGAACCGCATTCAGGCCACCGTTGTGCAGTCAGCCAGCCGACCTGAGCTTTTGCTTTCTAGAGATCTATTCATTTTCTTTAAGATTAAGATCTCTTAATTTGTATAAATACCACGAACAACAACACCAAACACAGAGCTATATTAATAGAGCACGGCAAGGTGTGCTGTGTTCTAAAGGTCTAGTTGAACAATTGGCTTGCTCGGTCTGAATTACCTGTGGTATAATCCAAATTAAAGTACTTTGAAACACACTATGGCCAATTCCTGGCCTTAGATACCCTAGCATGGAATTGCCTAACCAATTCCAAAATATCTATCAGTCCGAAACCCTCAGTTGATTTTGATTTCCAACGGGTTTTCTTACGGGCGCAGACCCAACCGATCAAAGCAACGAAACGCGTGACACATCAGCGGCAGCCATCTTGGTGCGTTATGAAAACGCCTCCCACAGGGCGCTCCTCTGTATAGACAAATCAAACACGCCCGTATTATAAACGGCTGTCCTTGGCCCGACCCAGATTGCTGGAGATCTGTGTGGACGGGAGGAAGGCCAGATGCATATGCCAGAGCAAATAAAACATGAGCTTGCAGATTTGTCTTGTTCTCATGCTACCCAGTAGCATTTCCCAATCTAGTCACTCTCCCTAGTTGCCTGGTAGCCCTCCACCTCGGCTGTTATTAGGGGTATTATTTCATTCTTATTTCATTTGATTTGGCGGTGTGTTTTGACTGCTTGCCATGATTTCCTTCCCTTTCAAGATGTTGTGGTCTTAATTGATGTGATCTTCTACCCTCTTCTGTTCCAGCTGGGATTTGGATAACATATTTTTGTTAGAATGAGCTTGAAATATTTATTATTGATGAGGTACACTAGAGGGAATTGAAATGAAAGAGAAAAATGGAAGCCAATATGGTGTTTTTATTCATGTTCAGAGGTAATTCAATTGTAAAGAACTTTAATGCAATGAACTGCAAAGCCCAGAACATTGTCTGTGTAATTTGTTTTTGGACAAAGAGGATACGCAAACCATTTGTCTGGTCGACTGATATGTTTTCCAATTAAGAAATAAAAAAGTGGACAAAATGGACAGGAACAGGCTTCACTAGACAAACCCTGACGAAATCAAAGAAACAGAAATAACAAGTTGGTTACTCAACCCAGAAGTATTTTGGTTTGCAAATGCATTAACCCAATACAATTTATGTTTTACATTAACCACAACACAAGTAAAATAAATATCTTAAAATCAATTGTCCATCTATGTCCTCGGGCTTTGCGCTTGTTTTGCATAAATTCATTTATTGTAGTTACTACTTATAACCCAACACAGCAACCTTTCTGACTAAAGCAGTATATGTCCTCCCTTAAAATGATCTAATACTCTCTAATCGTCAGGGCTCCCTTGAAAAATAGGCTAAAGGTCTCAATGGGACTCACCTGGATAAATAAAGGTAAAATTAAATTAAAAAAATAAAATACACTCATCTCAGGAGCCAACTGTATACACAAGAGAATGATGTAGGCAACATTCACAAGACGTGATTTAACAAAAATGAGGCAGGAGAAATAAGACACAAAAATAAGCACTCAAAAAACCGACAGAGCAGCCAACCACATACCGCACCGACGTAAACAGAACAAAGTCTGGACCTGCCTTCCTCTGACAGGCTGACACCTCGCAGCTCCAGGCATAACAAGAAGAGATACAGGACGACTAAAACCTAAATACTAGGAGACTAATTGGGAGACGCAAAACACCTGGGAGGGGAAGGGGGGGCTAGGGGCAGACAGGTGTGAAGAATAGAACTTAACCCTGATACTGTTTCTAACTAATATGTAACTAACTAACTGTGACAATGGCATTCTGAAAGCATGGTATGGTGGGTCCGACTGCTGATTGCCAATACCGTTTGTCTCATTGTCTAATTACCAAGTAAGTAAAAGCTAAGTATCGGTAAGGTCATATGTTGTTTAATATCTAAAGTGGATTAATAGTTCTTATTGGCTCCACTGTGTTCCAAAGGTAAATACATTTTCTTTGTTGCAGTAAATACATTTGCAGTCGGACACTCCAACAATACCCCCTTATGGGTATAGTGGCAACAGTTTGGATAACAGCTGATCAATAATAATTCAAGAGTTTAATGTTTAATCGATATTAACTCAAGTCTACATTCATCTATTATTATTATTTGTTATAATTATTATTATCTACATCATTTTTTTTTTAATTTTCCTACACTTGACCCTTTCCAACACTTTTTTGGAGAAATAAAACGTACTGGTTGAGGAACATTATGGGTTCCGTAAGGAAATGGCCTGTATTGATCATATTTACCCAGTGTGTACAATAGTACAAAAAGATTGCAGGGGAGAATACGCCTACATTTGTTTTTTACCTAGATTTTGATTTAGTAAACAGAAACCTTCTCGCTTACAGGTTCATCAAAACCGGTATAAATGGCAAATTGTATCATGCAATCTGTTCCCTTTATAGTGCACGAGTCATGTGTGAGGGTGAATAAATTTCTTACAAACTTTTCACTTCCTCTGGTGTCAAGCAGGGTGATGCTTTATCGCCGACTATCTTCGCTGTATATATAAATGACCTAGCCAGTACAATTAAATTATTAGGATGTGAGGTACAGTCTGGAGGGGAAAATATTAGTATACTTTTATATGCAGATGATATTATTTCGATGGCTGACTCAGAAGAAGATCTGCAAAGAATGCTCTCATGTCCAGAAGCTTGGTTAAGTAAATGGAGAATTACCATAAATTAAAAGAAAACTGAATTAATGCATTTTAGAAATTCTTGTTCAGCTACTACTACAGTTCTCTATGAGTCAGCCAGTAGAGCTTTTGGTGGAGTTATAGGCAAAACTAAGATGGTGAGGGATATTGTTTTTTCTAAATACACAGAATGTGACATGCATAAAATTGGAGCATGGATGTGAGGTGCATGATATATATGTGGGACTGGGTTGTAAGGATGTTTTTGAAGACAAAGTTGAAATTAATCTTACAATAGGTAAAGAACTGGTATCCTTTAAAAAGAGAGATGGTTTTATAAAAAAAAAAAAGGAGAGTTGGTTTAATTTATTGGTTCTACTGACCACCAGAGGCGGTGCTTTCAGCACCTGGATGTCCATCACATGCACGTGCAGGTCGAGTGTTTATATCAACAAAGTCACCTGTGACAGGGGTGACGTATTCCCCGCCCCGGTACTTAAGGTACGCTCACCCCGGGAGTGACCTCTTGAAATCTTCTCGTGTGGAAGCAGGTTGTTTGGAGTGTAAACATATTGTATCGTGGACAAACGCTGGAGTCATTTCAAACCAAATGGTTGGAGCTGCGGTTTTTCTCACTCTCTTATAAGACTGCGATTTGTCTACATGACTTTCTATCATGATCGGTAAGTACACTTTCCTTTATTAACGCCGTTACAAGTGGGCTCACTCTGCTGCGGCAACTAGGCTAGCGCTAGCTGTTATCTGGAATTGTTTGGGCACTTTCACCTTCTAGCAATCCAAGTCATACCGGCAAAGCATTATCTTTTTGATGAAACTCTCCCGCGGTCTCGCAGGCATATTTAGTTTGAGGATTGATCTTGGGTTTTCCGATGACATTTTCCTATTTTACTAAGTGAGAATTCAAGCGAATTCCACTTTTGTTTTGAAGTGCTAAGTTGACGTTTATAATAATTTTTTGTTTGCGTTGTCGAACGCTCTCTGCTAGAAAAAAGCTTTTCCCGGCTAGTGAGCTTATAAAATGGTGCCAAGAACAGGGACAGGAGCCGACACGTTGGCTACCAATACCAGTTATTAGGCAGAATTAAAATGGTTGTCGTTGAAAGCGGTTTCTCTCATAGCCATGTCATCGGCTAAGAGAGCGGGGGAGCTACATGCTCTGTCTGTCAGCCGGGAGTGCCTACAGTGGAGTCCTGACGGCACAGGGGTGACCTTGTGGCCAAACCCGTCGTTTTTGGCCAAAACCTTCTCTGCAACGTATGCTAACCAGCCGCTCAGTCTGGGAGCCTTGGAGCCCCCAGGGGGAGGGTGATATTCGTCTATGCCCAGTCTGAGTATTGAAAGCATATATTGAAATGACCGCTGTATTTCGGCAGTCAGGTTCATTATTTGTCTGCCACACAGGACAAGTGCGAGGCCAGGCTTTGTCCAAGCAACGGCTATCCAAGTGGATGGTGGAGGCCATCGGTTATGCCTACTCTAATAGCAGCCTTTCGGTTCCACCTCACGTTTGTGGTCACTCAACGCGGAGTGTATCTGCGTCATGGGCAGTCCTACGCGGAGTCCCACTTTCCCACTTTCCACACATTTGCAAGGTTTTATAGGGTCAATGTGGCCACAAACCTCATAGCCACAGCCACCCTCTCAAGCCATTAAAGGGTTAGGTAGATGTTCCTCGTGACCCTGTTGGTATATGTCATCCAGGTGCTGGACTTCCGGGGTGAGCGTACCTTAAGTACCAGGGCGGGGCATATGTCACCCCTGTCACAGGTGACTTTGTTGATATAAACACTCGACCTGCACGTGCATGTGATGGACATCCAGGTGCTGAAAGCACCGCCTCTGGCGGTCATCCGAGGTGGTTACATATGTAACCATCATTTTCTGAAGTGAGGAGTATGCCTAAGCCTTGTACATTTAGTCAAATTAAACATGTAGAAAACGGTATTCTTTAAAACTTGTCTAAGAGAAAGAGGTCTCTATGTGTTGAGATTAGGTCAGGAATACTCCCTCTACACGTTGAATCAGGCCGGTGGGTGGGCATCGGCGAGGAGAATAGACCGTGTCACTTTTGAGAGCTCAATGAAATTAATTGTATTTTGTATTGTCAGTTTTAACATGATTAACTAAGGTTAGTCAAGAAAGATAATGTAAAAGAAGTTCATTATATGCGTGACACAGATATGTTAGCTTGGCTATTCAAATATAGAACATTTGTGATTGCTGACTTTATTGAAAAGGCGTGGGCTAGGAGGAACGTGTCTATTTATATTTACTGTGTTTATCCGGAGCCGGATGTATTGTATTGTGTGTTGTGATTGTGTATGTACTACACCCTTTGTGTAGTTATATCGGTGTCTTGTAATCCTGTGTGGGATGGGCCACTTGTGTAGCATGACACGAAAATAAACATCATCATCATCACACACACACACACACACACACACACACACACACACACACACACACACACACACACACACACACACACACACACACACACACACACACACACACACACACACACACACACACACAATGCAATGCTATGCTTTATAACATGCCAGTTCTATTTTAGCCCAGCTGCCACCAATTCACTGGCAAACGGTCCCCTGCTTCAGATAAAAAGAACATCCAGTATTTTTTAACAATATCATTAACGGCTACAGTTAGCTCCTTCGTCTGCTGCTCCTGGCTGCTGCTGGCGTACAAGAGAGAGGGTGGACTCTGGAAGTAATTGGTGAGCCATTAAAACACAGTCACCGCTCTCACCGCTTAGGATGCTGTCTGTTCAGCTCTGTACCGCTGAAGTAACGACCTACTGGATAATGTATACCTGTCTCTAACACACACAGTGTGTTGTCTCTAAATAAGTAATATACTGCCTCGTTTGCTCCATAATGTCACTTATTTTTCATTTTTGGTATATGCACTTGGTTTAAAGCAGAGCGAGAGTGAGAGCAAGAGAGAGAGGGAGAAATAATATTCTACAACTATGTTGTCTTTATAGAAAACATCTTGCGATGCACCTGGACACATTCAGTTCAGTATTGTATCCTGAGTTCATCAGGTGTTTCGGGTCTTGCAACAGACACCCTTGCCCAGGCGACCCAGCCGGGATTGATCAAGTCCCGGCTTGTTAGTCTTTGGCAGATCGTACCACAAGTTTGGTGAGATACTATGGCCGTTTTTGCTCTGCCTGTTTCTGCTCTGCCAGAGGACTTTGGATGCTCTGCCTTGTTATTTTCTGTTTTGGATTTTTTGTGTTGGAACTTTTGCCTTGATCTTCTGTGCGTTACATTTTTGACTCATTAGTTTGACTTTTGACCAGTCTCCCCTTTGTTTTTTTAAATCCTAAAGAAAAGGAATAAACATTTTTTCCAATTATATCCGGTCTGCACCTGGGTCCTTGTCTGCAACCCTTAACAATCAAGGAATGTTTCCTCAAATATTCTTTCTTATTGAACGGCTTCTTAATTAACATAAAGAGAAAGAGACAAGGCAATATAAGACACAAACATATCTTTATACATTCACTTCCACCCACCTTCAGCTCTGCGTCAGTTACGATGATTGTTTGACTATATGAATAAGAGGATACTTCTCTTCTTGCAGAAAACGGAATACATTTTTATCTATGTGTGTGTGTGTGTGTGTGTGTGTGTGTTAATCCCCTAAAGATTTTCTGTTTCCATTTGGTCAATGTTTATAAGACAGCCGTTTGACACTGCTCACTCTCTAATGGGTTTGAGTAGAAATTGGACCGGGGCCAAACTGAGAAGTGAAGGGTTGCCAAACACCACTGAGACAACAGAGCAATATACAACCGCAAGAACGCTCCCAGAGCTGCAGAACGGAGTGTGGTGGACCCCTCACTTTCCATCACTGCAATACAAATAGAGGTCTACCTATTTTCCCTCTGTAAGTCTTTTTGACTATATCGCCACACGCAAGCCCTGCCGCTGAAGTGTGTGTGTGGTGGGGCCGGTGGTGGAGTCACTGAAACAGTCTGGGCCTTGATACTTTGCTTCAGAATGCTGTATCCTATCCCACGTCACTGTAGCATGGAAGCTGTCCAGGTGTGCTGGTGCCCACCTGGGACATATGCCATTAGGGTGGGATTCATAAACACCCTGCATGCAGCAAGTAGGTCAGTCCCTGCCCTGTCCCACACCTGTTTCATTCAGCTGTCCTCAACCCGTCCAATCATAACGCTGAATTTAACTTTTTTTTATCCGGTATGAATCATTTATGTTGGCCTCATTGTTGTCGGCCCCGACATTAGACAACAAGAGTAACAGATTGGTAAGATGACGCACACCTCACATGGCAATGAACACCAATACAGGAGGCAGGCCTATTCAAGCACACACACTGATGTTATCGTACAGAGCACACACACACACACACACGCGCACACACACACGCACTCAACCACTCACTCACTCACCCACTCACTCAGTTACGTGCATGCTCGCAGGTATGCGCACACACCCACACCCACACGCAAACCCTATACATGAACAGGATATCCTCACACACACACAGAAAGACACACAGGACTGGGGCTCATTAGTTCACTGACTCGTGAGGTGAACCCAAGGGAGCTCACAACACCAACATGCCATATATTCCCGATGACACATACTGCCTGAGGTTTCCTGCAAACAAGGAGCCACACACACACACGCACGCACGCACGCACGCACGCACGCACGCACGCACGTACGCACACACACACACACCAGAGGGACGCAGGGGAAAAAAACCAGGAGGGAAATAGGTGTGAAAGAAAGGTGTGAGAGCCTCATGATGAAGGCAATTAAAAAAAAACAAGAAAAAGGATGTAAAGTAATGGGCATAGTGGTAATAAATAAAATAGTAAATGATAAAGAAGGGGAAAAGAAAACTAAACCCTGCTTCACCCTATTTACAGGCGGCTAAACAAATGGAGTTTCATGAATTTATTTTGGTGCACAGACTTCCTAAAAGAACCTAAAGGTCAGAACTCGGTATTCCCCTGTGGGCTGTGAGACAAAAAAACAAATCAAGCTCACGCCGGTAAAGAAGACAATGCTTTGTCAACAATGCCCGGCTGCTTTGAGCGGTCCATGTCAATTTCAAGGGCCATTATTGATCAGGCCCAATCAATCAGTCGGATGGCCATATTCAGGTGATGAGGAATTAGCATATTTTCCTCTCTCTGCAAGAAGTGTTTTTCTACCAACAGAAAAAAGACCACAAAAACCGACGAGGGAAAAACAATGCTCAGTTCTAGTGCTGTGAGTGGAAATGTCACCTGGCCTCAGAGGATTTCACACATCCCCCTCCCGGAAATAACACAGGAAAGGTGGTTGATATATTTACTGCACAGTGTTAGGTCTGAGAGGCACACTAAAGGAAAAGTGCATCAAAACTTGATATTTGTGGACAGGAGGAGAAAAACTGCACAGCCCTCGAATGGAAAAGCCATGACATTTACAGAGTGAGCTTGACACTATGGTAGATTTGCTGATATTCTGTGTTTGTTTTAATAGAATGTACTCCGGGTACATCTCATTTATTTATAGTTTTTATAGTTTATAGTTTTCATTTATTTATATAGTATTTATCATTTATTTATAGTTTTCAATGTAAATAAAATAATTTATTTACATTGATTTGTATTTGCTCGTTTTATTCTGTCAGAAATAAACTTTTGGGGGGTTCTTGGGCAGCCCACCATACCTTCATTACCTAAAGAACATATAGAATGCATGGTTCTATTCTAGGTCCCAGTTTGCATTTCATGCAATTGAAATGTGGACTACTATAATATAATATATATTATCATGGTCAAAAGCTGTTTGCGCCTCTGGATGTTATTATGAATCTCAAACGACTGCGTCGGGTTCTCAGACGCCTCTGGTTCTTCCACTTCCACGTCAATATTAAGTACAGACTGAACCGGGAAATGGAGGAGAAGGGGATTGTTGCCCGCGATTGTTACCCGGGGTTGTCTGCGTCGGGTTGGTTGAGAAGGAATTGGGAACCGCGACATGGAGGAGAAAAGGATTGTTGCCCAGGATTGTCCATCGGAGCCCCGCTGAACGCTACCCGCCCCCGGGGCTGCCCGCCCAGCCCCGCTGCCCACTACAGCCGGGCTCCGACGGACAATCCTGGGCAACAATCCTTTTCTCCTCCATGTCGCGGTTCCCAATTCCTTCTCAACCAACCCGACGCAGTCTAGTCTTTTCACCAAATGGGAGCTTTACATGTTATGCCCCATAACACCAACAGCAGAACGGTTATCCAAATAACAAAGAACACTTGTGTTACAGTGTGTGTATTCACACACACACATGTGGCGCTTGCACGGTCCTAGCTCATTGTCTCATTGGCGGGCCAAATTCTCTGGGCGGGCCAAGCAGAGAAAGGGGAGGTAACCTGGTCCCGTATGACGTCATCCCCTATGACGTCATACGGGACCGGAAGCCAAATCGAAGCGTTTCAGCGATCCTTTTTTCAAAGATGGAGTAAGATAGCTACTTCTCGGTTTACACCTAATGCAATTTTTACCCACTGGGGGACCATAGGGAGGCTAGGGGAACTCAACTTAATGTTAGAAAACCTCATAAAGTGAAATTTTCATGCCATGGGACCTTTAAGGACTGTGCTATGGGGCTGTTGTTTCTGTAGATAAATGGGAAATTATGCCCTGACACTGTTATCAGTTTATAGTAGTCGTATGCAATCAAACACAAATTGGATTACAGAAACAAATATGGCATAGCTATTTGTTATAAAAAGAAAAAGTGAAGATTGTTCTCAGTTGTTTTTTGACTCTAGTTCAAGATTTAGTCACAGAGTCATATGGTTTGGAATCAGTGGAGTCTCAGCTTTCATATGATATATAGTTTGGTCAGATCAAATGATGGTAAATGTGCACCATTATGAAATACATAACTTTTTTTGTGGCACGCTTCTTTTATTGTTTAGCGTTGGAATTGTATTTAATTTAGCAGTGGTTATGATGGACTAAAAGTTGAGAATATAATCCTTCCATGACTTCTTTGTCATGTGTTTAAACGCCTTAAAATGTCTTTCCAATTGGGGGGAGGGGCTTTGCCCAGATAAGGGCTATTTTGGGATGAAGAGGTGAAGGCATTTTTGTTCAGCTAAATGCATTAATTGAATGCATTGTGTCCGTGGTGAAAATACTTTGAAGTGCAGCGATCTCACGTCTGGTCCAATAACACCACAATGCATTTAACCAAAATCATGGAGAGAGAAGCAGAGCAGTGGTTGATATACAACCGTCCATCGCAGGGAACAGGTCATAAATGTTAAGCACCAGATCATGTTGATATGCCGCGCTCATAGAGAAATAATCTTTATGCAACTTTACCCGACAAAAATAGTGTTGTGGCGCCGGGCAGTAAACCATGACACATCCCTTGGTGTTGATTGTTTGTGTGCATCTGTGTAATTATGTGACTGTGCAGGCACGTCACAAAAAAAAAAAAAAAAAATCTATATATATATATCTATATCTATATATCTATCTATATCTATATATCTATATATATATATATATATATATAAACTCTGTGTGTGTCTGTGTATATATATATAGATATATCTATTTCTATATATATATATTAACTGTTTGTGTATATATATATCTTTCTATGTCGCTTTCTCTATCCCTTTCTTTTTCTCTATCAATATATATATATATATATATATATCTCGATATAGAAAAAGAAAAAAACATATACACAATATAAAAACACGTGATCTTGCATATGATTTGTGTATTCCGTATATGATAATACATGTTTTGTGTAGTGGACGTGTTTCCCAGCTGGTGTACCACGAAGAATGTTGATGTGTTTGTTTGCATTATATCATGGCATAGCGCATGAGCTATAATTAAATCTTCGACTTAGTTTTAAATCTCATGCGCTTTAAAACAAAGCTTAATGTGCTGCTGTGATGTTGGTGTTCAATCAAGCTAATTACACAATGAGTCTATTATTAACCACAGCAAAAGGTCTGCACAGTAATTATGTGTTTCAGTCAGGGAAATTCTAAATGTTGTTATGTTGTAATAGGGCATCAGTTCAAGATATAAACAATTGTTTATGCCAAATCCAATTATATTACAACCAACAGATAACATGTATATTTATATTTTTTAAATCGTATAATAAGAAAAATCATATCCACTGCCAAGTTACTTGAACATTTCAGCCCTGACCTCTTATTCTTATTCTAATAAAGAGGAGTGGGCTGTTGCTGTTAATTAATAGGATAATTAAGCCATCCAAAGTGAGGGGCAGGCTACTGCAACAGGAGGTAAAAAGAAGTGCAAATAAAAGTTTATATGGCCGCATGAATCTGCTCGTTAAGCAGCAGCTGTTAACGAGTAACGAGTGAACCGCTGACCTCATCCCTAGAGACATGGCGTGTTTTTTAAATATCCATAATCTGGAGAATTGTGTTCTCATCCTTCCATTCAAAATATGTTGACATCCTCTTTAGCAATCAAGAATACATGAAAATATGAGAACAATTAAATGGTTATGCCACAAACCGTTACGTTGTCACAGACAACAGAGTTGTCTGTGACAACGGCGTAGAAGACGAGTTTCTTCTACGTAGAAGGATGAGTTTCCTGCATCCCCTTTCCTCCTGATTGTTTACTGTAACTTAAATAAAGGCATTAGCAGTGGAACGAGGCCACAGAGTGGCCTCAGCATCATTCAATGTCACGCCGACTGCTGATAATCTGGGCCAATCACAACCTTCAGGCTTTATGGATGTATGAATAAAATTGTAATCCAAAAAAATCAGTTACGAAAAAGTGTTTGATACCCAGATATCCTCAGTCCGACGCCACTGCTCCAAGCTTGCTTTGATTGGACGAGGAGACTGGCTGGCGTCCTAGGGAGTAACACTGGTGGAATCACCACATAAAGACCAGTGGAACGTGACGGCAGACGGCAACCACTTAAGAATGTGCGTCGGCGCAATAGCCACCCCCTTCTCTCTCCTAACCGTCCATGTCGACTGTCCCTGTTGCGCTGTAGCCATGGAGATTTGGCTGTGGCGGACATCTCCCCTCACACCTTTCAGGCGAGCGGTGAGCTGCAGCTTAGCGGCCGGCAGCCGGCAGCGGGGCTCGTCGACGGTCCAGGAAACCCGGTTTGAAAAGAATGAATGTTGGGGGAAAGCGCTGGCAGATCGATTAGCAGGTGTGGACTGCGGGGGTTATACGGGAGGACCCCACCGGACCGTGTGCTCGGCTTTATTCCATTTCACTCTGCTTAATGTAGTAGAGCCGCAGCACCTGCTGGTCGCCCGGCGCGGAGAATGGATTCAACACGGCCCCACGCGTCGTACATCACACTTCAGTATGTTATTCTGCCTCTGAGGTGGGCCTTTTTTTCTTTCTCCATATTTTCGACTCCCTACTCCTGCCATCGTTAACGCTGAGTGACGCCTTCTTCTTCTAGTGATTTTCCCTTTCTAGGTTATTTTTTCTTTTTATTTAGTTTCGGCGCCTGATGATGAGTGTGACCCCCTCCTTGTGCGCGGGGCATAATGAATTCATGGTTTGCATCGCAGAGAAATAGGAGTGGAGCATTGTTCATTTATGAGCTCAATTAAAAGAGGCCCGCTGGGTATGGGTTATGATTGACTCAACCTGTTTTATGAAAAAATAATGTTTTTGTGTTAATGAGATGTGAAGTGTTAATGAGAGGCACCGAGGGGACGCTTGTTTCTTATTAACGGCCGCATATTCTCTGAACCAAGCGGCGCACGCGGATCTGCGGTGGGTTTGATCGCAGTGTGTTTTGACACACTAGTCACGGGGCCAAACACAAATACGTACGCTTCTTAACGAAGACGCCTCGAAGCCAACGATGTGCCTTCACGTACTCCCACGCACACTCCCCACACACACTCCCCACACGGCCCCTCCCAGAGGGACAGCCTGCCATGATCCACCCCCCCCCCACCCATTAAGGAAGGCCGTTCTCGTCCTCTATCGAGCTCCGTCTCTCTGGATCGATGTGTGTCGTTTGCATGGCCCCAGCCCAGTAGCAACTGGGAGTTTGGGAATGGTTGTGTGTGTGTGTGTGTGTGTGTGTGTGTGTGTGTGTGTGTGTGTGTGTGTGTGTGTGTGTGTGTGTGTGTGTGTGTGTGTGTGTGTGTGTGTCTCTATTGAGCCATATTGAGCCACTGGCCAGCGGCAGCTGATTCCTGGGTTCTCCTGGACTCTGTGACAGAGGGGGGATCTGGTAGGGGAGTGGGTGGGATTATGCCCACACAGTAAGTACGTATGCACACACACACACTGAGCCGGCTCACCGCAGCCGTCCACACGTCATGTGGGGACGGGTGCCACTTGGCCAGGGCTCAATGCTTATGATTGTAATAAACCGCTCGCTCTGTCTCTCTTATTGTTTCCCTACTGATCATCAGTCGTCGTCTGGCCGATGGATGACACATAATCACTGCCCCCCATAACCCCAGGGGATGAGATCCAGGTTTTAATAAGGACGGGGGGGGCCTCACCTATTATTTATTTTTCTTTTTTTAAAGCGTCCTCGGTGGGGAGTTCATTGTGTCAGAACTTCAACTTTTAACCGCATGGCTACAATAAGGCTCAACCATAAGGCATGACCCCGGGGGGGCTATCAGAACACGACAACCAGGGCGCCAGTCCAGAGTCTCCTGTCACAGCAGGGGGCCCCCTCGCTCAGGGGTCCCAGTTGTCAAATGTCCCCGAGGGGCGTATCAAGCAGACGTATTGATTTTCAACACTTCGTTTCATCTTCATCGAGTGGCACTCTCAGATCCCGTCTCTCCGAGACAGGAGGCTTTGTCAACCCCTCCTGCCCGCTCCAACCTCCCCCACCTCCAACCCCTGCCCTACCTCTTCCAGCTTTCATATTTCATCTACTTTCGCCTGCCCCCCCACCCCCCCACCCCCCTCCCTACCTTTCCCCTCCTCTCTCAAGAGTGCAGATTCAAAGGGAATTACGCCCCAGGCGAGACCCCCTCTGTGCGCCCCCCCCGAAAAAGCAAGTTGGGGGGTGGTGGCAGAGTTGTTGACGGGGGGGGGCATTACGGGAAAACCGCTTTGCGGCGCGGATGATTTTTTTTTCTTGTGTGCTCGTGCCGCCCCCCATGTAATGCCACCCCGGGCGGCTGCCTGCTTCGCCCGTGCCTAAAACCGCCACTGTTAACAGCACAAAAAAGTAAAAATGAGAATATTGTCTCACCCACCCCTCTCTATTCTCTTTCTCTCTCCCCCCTCTCGTTCTCCTGCTCTCGCTGCATTAAGTTGTCACCTGAGTTGGAGCCTGGTCTCCCCTCCCTCCCCTCCCCCACTACCAAATCCACCCCCGTTCCTTCCACGTCTTTCTTTTCCCTCCCTTTCCGTCTGGTCGATGCCCAGAGGAGGCCTGATGCCTGGCAGGGTCCTGTTGGTGAAACAGGCGGGGCTCCTGAATGGTGTCCACCCAATGCTTGTGTTCTGGCAGCCAACAAGCAAAGACGAAAAACACAACTAGAAGACTAACACCAACCGCTACGCCGCAATTCATTTCTTAACAAAGTGGTGTTAAAACTTTTTCCTGTTTTCCAAAATACTACTGGCTACTTTCTTTATTATTTAATTACCACCTTTTTTTGTTGGGATCTGTGTGTGTGTGT
>NW_028179017.1:0-9886 GCF_964030765.1 Micromesistius poutassou | reverse complement strand
CATCACTTAAAAATAAGAGAGAAGCCTTTGAATAAATCATAAACTACCTGTGGTTGGAAACCACAGGTATTTAAAAGTGTTTAAACTGAGTACAAATCATTGCTAGAATAACATTATTTGTAATCACTACATATCGAAGCATAGCTTCGAAAACAAAAACAGAAAATAAAAAGTATTTGCCGTCAAATACTTCAAATAAACAATCACCATCCAGGGATCCCATTAATCAGAGGGTGGGGGTGCAATGTAACGGATGGTTCTGCACTGAGGGGGCCTTCACTTCTGAGCTTTACTCCCTAGCCAGCTTGAGAAGATCAGCTGCTTCTGCCTCCCTGGGAACATGATACCTCAACGTTAGCTGGGAACCTGAGAGCCATTTCACACGCAGCCCCACCACTGCCTCTTCTTTCTCCTCCTCCTCCTCCTCCCTCACGTGTATTTTTTGGTAGAGACTCTCGGAGAGCAGTCTAGGAACGTGGACCATAAGGGTTTCTGAACTCTAGAGGCCCATGTTATGGTATCTTGTTCAGTTTTTTGTTTTTCTTCGTATTCTCATGGAAAGAATGTCCATTCCCTGCATAACTGCATCCATTAGCAGTTTGTAGGATATTCACCCGATGCTAGGAATCCTAATTTAAATACCCTTCTTCAAAACATAATTCATACTGATGTGTGGGTGTGTCTATGCATGTGTGTGTGCGCATACATGCCTTTGTGTGCGTGTGTGTGTGTATGTGTGTGCGTCTGTGCACGTGTGTATGTGTGTGTGTGCGTGTGTGCACATGTGCGCGCGCGCTGCGCGCTGCGTGTGTGTGTGTGTGTGTGTGTGTGTGTGTGTGTGCATGTGTGAGAGGGTAGCACATTTCAAGACACCCAGGGACCCTGCCACAGACTTAAGTTTGATTTGCCTCACAAGAGCGGTTTATCAAAGGAAAGCCAAAGACAGAAACATTAATAAACCAAGTTTCCCTGTGAACCGTCTATTCTCACACAGACAGCAGTCCTGCCCGGGCCCCCGGTCGTCACAATTACACTGACTGACATTCAATTTCATTTGCATGAAAGGGCCCGTTTCCTCTCTGAATCTCAAGCCGGCGGGGTGAGGTGGGGTTGTGGCGTGAGATAATTAATCCTAACACTTTGGTTGACAGTCTGACAAATACCCAAGTCGGTTTTGCCTGCATACGGTCGGTAGGAAAAAACCCTTTAGAGATACCATTAACCTCATTTGACATTTTATAACCCCCTCTCCCCCCCACCCTCACCCCCCCCCCCCCCCCCCCACCCCACTCTCTTTTTAAACCTGCATATCACTTCTGCTATTTATGAATTGTGAAGATGCAAGCGACTCGACCAGAAGCCCCATTTTGATGGGGTTTCATCGGAGTCGCTACGATGACTAAAAGTCATCGTAGCGTGCAGTGTGGACCTTCCCTAATCACTTTTTATTTTATTCTATTCCGGAGAATGATTAGGGTAGAGATTGGTGATATTAGACTGAATCTGAGTTCCCTGTGCATAGGAACCCATAAAGTTCACTGGTGCGAGAAGTTGCAGGTGTGTCTGCATGGACAGTGAAGCCTGCGTGTTGTTTTGTTTAAATTCAGACTCCTCCGCCTCTCTGTGGATTAATTAATGAGCTTTATTATTTTATAGGCGCTACAGATTCCTCATCAGGGGGAAAACACAGGTTATGGTAATGCAGTCACACAATCACCAGACATACACAAACAACAAATCCACCCATGCACACACGCACTCCGCCACACAGCCACCGCCGTTCGGCACAACCAATAAGTGAAACAATGCGACGCACATGCAACAGTAAACCGTTTTCAATGGCGGCACAAAGCAAGACTATCTGCAATGTGGCGATAATAAAAAAAAAAAAAATTCTTTTGTGCTGGCTGGAAAACAAACTCGACATTGTATACACTGACAAAAGGGGCTCCCGCCCAAAGAAGTAAAGAAAAAGCCCGAGCTTAATTAGAACCGTTTGCTAATTCGCGTCGCATATTCAGCCGGCCGCCTCGCCCAAGATGGAGGCAAAAAATTAACATCGCAATTAGTGGCCGCTCGAGAAAGGGATACGGCCTCTGAATGAGTGTTAATTACTGGATCAGGGCGCATACCGGTAGTGCCTTCATTTACGGCGGGCGTTTGAATGCATCACAGTGACGAATGGGAGTTGGGTTCTGGGGGTTCGTCTCTCTATCAATATTGCACCGCATGTTGCATCCTAATAAAGTCTCTGGCTCCACCTGCCTCACCCGCAGGACAGCCCCCCCGAACATGTCGCTACAGTTGCCAGCATGTTGTTCTCTAGGCACAGGCCATCGCCAGCAATGATGCTATTAACTAATTAAATAGAAAGGATCATATGACTGCTGTGCTGCCAAACGCACGCATGTGCATCACCCGTGTTTGTGTGTTGAAGTTGTAAGTGTAAGTGTCATGCTGTTGAATGTGTGCTGCGTCACGTATACAATGTGTGTATTGTGTATGAGTGTATGAACCATTGAGCTTACACAGATTCTCTGTGAGCTACTTGTGAGCTATTTCAAGCTCTGTATGTGTGCAAGCACCAAGTAGCCGGTAGCAACAGGCTGAAAAGTGCAATGTGCTATTGTTGTATTCAGTGCACTTTTTCAGTGCATGAAATAAAGAACAGACAGATATATAAAAAAACAACAAATGCGCCGACCCGTAGTCCCAAAGGAAATACAGGCTACTTATCGTGCACTTTCCGATGAAGAGAGAGTGCATGATAAGTGTAGTGGCAGAATATTCTCTAGTCCTTTGGCCAAAATCGAGAATGATACCAAAATTGGGGCACGGAGGCTTTTAAACACAACGTAGAAAAGAGATCAACTCTGGATGTGTCAAAGAAATAAAAAGTGTTGCTTTCTGTTGCCGACAACCGCCATAGTTTCCCACAAAAGACAACACAAAGAAATGTCTGATCTCTGACTATCTTGTTGAATGTTGTTGTATGGATGATGGAAATTCAGATCAAAATCAAGCATATTTTACTCCTCAAACCTTTTCGTCTAATACCCTCATTTCGGTGTACTCTTCAGTGTTTGCATTAGGAAGATGAGTCTCTCTCCCACTCGTTCTCCATCTTGTTCTCTCTGCCTCTCTCTCACCCTAAACACGCCCAAGTCGCCGCTGCCTCCCGTGAGTCACATTAGCAAGGTAGAGCCATCCAGCGTGTCACTTGATAAAATGGCCCACTCAAACAGATGGCTTTGTTGAAAACGGCCCTCAACGCTTTTAAAGAGGCAAAGTGAATCACTGCTGGAGCAAATCAGACACACGTGCACACATGAAAGCCCCCCTCTCCCCTCTCCCCACACACACACACACAAACACACTCCCTTCCTCCCTCGGCCTCTCTATCTCCCTCCCTCTCTCTTCACGGTGGAAAGCAAACAGAAGGAAGTGAATAAATATTGAATTATGCCAGTTGTTGTCATCCTTCCTGAAAAGGAGCGATTGAGGGGGATGGATGTGTGTGTGTGTGTGTGTGTGTGTGTGTGTGTGTGTGTGTGTGTGTGTGTGTGTGTGTGTGTGTGTGTGTGTGTGCGCGTTTTGCCTGCTGCGGTTGAAAACCCTAGTTCTCCTGCTAGAGAATTCTAAACATCTGGGTGCAGGGTTGCCAAATCTAACGGCAAAATCATATGTAGGCCGGGCGTTCTCCAACAAGACTCCCTCTGCCTGTGTTCCTCACTGGCAGAGTCTGAGGCTGAATAACAAACTTTGGTGGCCGAGCTGACAGTCGGAGGAAGACATCGCCTTAGAAGTATAGCATTTTGTTTGTCTTGTTTGTTGGTTTACCCCCCCCCCCCCCCCCCCCCCTTTCCCCCTTTTGAATGCCCCCCCCCCAACAGATAAGTAATGGTAATTGTGGCTGCCTCTTTTTGGTCGCCGGCCACAGTCTATTTTCAAAAGAAAAAAAAGTTAATTATCTGATACGATAGGGGAAGGGCAGCCACTAGCGCTGAAATAAAGCATTTGCTCATTTTGCTATCCACAAGGCGGTGGAAAGGGATTTATTAAACGGCCACGCAGCGGCAAAATGGCCGAGCGGTTATCGCAGTCTGGCCTCGCGGGACTTGAAAAGATTTTTACAAATGGCAAAAGTGATAGCAAATATTGTCGAGCCATGTCACGCCACTGTCAATGTAACGACACGCGGGCCACAAATGGCTCCCAGCCTGTATAATTTCGGCTTTCAGAATGCGAGATTGAAGGAGGAAAATACCAAGGATGCAAAGGATGTGTAGATGACAATCTGAAAAGCCGGGGCATTTCCATTACCTACAGAATAAAAGGTGGAAGGAAGGGACGGAAAATAAAAATCAAACATCGAGCAGCATATATGACTGCTCCCATTCAAAAGCCAATTGCACTGCCTCGTGGGGCTGTCCAATCCCTCTCTCCGCGGCACAAACTTCTCATAATTTCTCTCAGCCATCTTGGACCACAGAGCGGAAAAGCTTGCCTCATATTTTGTTTCCTTAGGAGCCCAGATGGATTATGGGAGCAAATGGCTCCAAGGAACCGACGTCGTATAAATAAACAGGCTCTAATTTTATGGCTTAGTTGTGCCAAGTCATTTCCGATGGATGCCAGTTGTCAGGCCGTGAGTAGTGACACGCTCGTCGTCGTAGCCGTGTGTTTTCTCAGGCGCTCGCGGGAAGAGGCCCGGGCTAGCTCACACAGCCCCGCCGCCGCGACCACTGGCACCGCTCCAACCCCCTCTGGAGACCCGGCAACCGTTGCTATGCTTCACGCATTTACATACAAAACACGGGAGTCTGGGTTTATTGGTGTTATTCAATCCCTTTTTTGGGGTAAACCAGTGAAGGAGTTGGAATAACAATGCCTGGTGTGGTTTGTCGTGTGTAACAGACCGACTTGGAAAACCAACTGTAATGTCTGACAACAACGACAACGACTGACATATGGACAAAGTAACTGACATATGGACACAGCACAGCAGAGTAGAGTATAATACTGTTAGAAGAAACTGCTTTGTGAAAACAACGCAAAATAGCAAGGAGAATATAGATATATCATAGAACGTTGTTCTAAAAGTAAAGTTTAACGGCCTGTGCGGTATGTTACCTTATCGGTTGACCATTTCAGACAATGACCTTTTTTATCATGGGCATAAATAGAGGGAGCTTGCTAATAATGTTGTATCTATCGATCCACTGGCGAGTTGCACTAGTGTTTAGGATTAGAATGATGCAGTTAAGATTGACCCTCCCACTCCCTGGGTAGCAGATCAATACCATCAACATTCGGGAGCCATCATTGATCACTTGGGACAAACCATGCTCATCGCGACCAGAATGGATGCCAATATTGCAGTTTTGTAGCTTATGCCGCAGCCTCATACACAAACCTGGCTAATCAACTCTGATCACTGCTTGTTTTAGATCATGTACAAACCATTTTCAGTGTTGCACAAAGCAGGAGATCTGCAATCCACTCCACGAGGAGTGGATTATGAATGTTGGCTTATTACTCAAATAAAGCGACTCAAGCCAATGGGTCAGTTCACTCATCTGGTATGTGGAGCCAAGTCCTCCATGATAGAAAATTGGAGTGGTGGGAAAATCATGGGGGGTGGTCGCAGGGTAACGATAAGGCAAACGGCCTGGCAACATCCAGCCCAAGACACAACCCATCAAACTCTGGAGAGCCTTACAAATAATCAAATGAAGTGCACCTGTGAAGTGGACCATTTTGAGATCGGCCTCTTCTGCGTGTTTCGTCAAACCCAACCCAATGAGACATGGGGATCCAGTTGGTGATATGTGTCGATATTTAGGGGTGACGGTGGAAGCCCTCACAATTTCTCTGTGCTGCTTTTCACATTCCCCATGTTTGAGTCGATTGACGGTGCTGAAGTCTAAACCTCTGAATGGCGCGTACTATGTTAACGAAAGACTTACAATACGGTTTGATATAGTTGATTTTACTGGTCTAGGTAGTCTTGCTCCAGCCACAGAGTGCTTAACTCATATTTATTGTTAAAGTTAGATCACATTTATAAATTCTACTAGGCAAGCATCTATGCGTGTTCACTCATGCGTGGGTTAGGATAAGGGTAGTAGTATTTGGTAGTAGTATTTGGTAGTAGTATTTGTTTCTATGTATGTAGCACATATTTGCCTGACAACCAAGCACATCAAGCCTTGAGCTATTCTGGCAGAGGGAGGTACTGAGGGGATATTAGAGAAGTCAGAACGTGAGGGAGAAAGAGGAGGAGGAGAGAGAGAGAGAGAGAGAGAGAGAGAGAGAGAGAGAGAGAGAGAGAGAGAGAGAGAGAGAGAGAGAGAGAGAGAGAGAGAGAGAGAGAGAGAGAGAGAGAGAGAGAGAGAGAGAGTGGGCAAGCAGAGATATATGGGAAGAGACTGCGTGAGACAGTAAAGAAAAAAAGAAAAGAGCTAATGCAGTTTTAGTGAAATGCCCCAAAGCTAGTGGGAAGTTCTTCGAGACGCCGGCTCTATAGGGACTGACTTCCCCTCTCCGATTAAAGGTTAAATAGCCATTGACACGTTGACTCAGCAGTACTGCTTCGTAAGCCTCATGAATATTCCAGCAACTCCAGTGCACTTGGCACATTAACCGAACACAGCTCGTTTTCTTTATATTATGAATATTTTTCTGTGGTATGATTTGTGTTGAGCAGCTAAGGCAGCTTGTTACCCGCAGTGTTTAATTCCCGAACGTGCTGTAAAAAACTGTTGAAATGGCATTCAAATGAAGATGGAATTAAACAAATGTAGGGCTTGAGGAAGAGACCACAGTGAGAATATGTTTTGGGGGTTTTACTTATGTAGACTATTCTATCAAACATGTCAGAGGTACTCGGAATACCTACGGACAACATTCCTTTGCTTGGGCTTCTGTCTGAAACTTGCTGAAAGGCACATAAAGGTGCACCAAACTGGACAGTGTTTGTGTTTGTATTCTATTGACACGTAGGTATTTGTATGTGTAGTCCACGCCGCGGTGGTCCAGGGTGTCACACCGCAGGAGTCCAAACATGCTCCAAATTGATTTTTTCCTAGATTACCTCGCTGTCCTTCTCGGAAAATTACGTGAATTTGACACTATATTGACAATACAGTATTAACATGCGTGAAGTGTTGACCCCGAATCGTGGATGTTGCGTTTAAACGACGATCTTTTGTGTTTCTTAAAAGCTTAAAAGCTTTTTAAGGGGTTCTAGTGGGATGCATGTGATGCCAGGCTGCTGTCTTTCATTGCTCTATGAAGGCACAACCGCACCCGATCGGTATAGCTTTGTCCTCTATACCTCAACCCGGAGGTATAGACCTGAATGAAGTGGGGGGGAGGGGGCAGGTGTGTGTGTGTGTGTGTGTGTGTGTGTGTGTGTGTGTGTGTGTGTGTGTGTGTGTGTGTGTGTGTGCGTGTAAGGGAGGGCTGGGTGATGTGGGTTCCAGGAAGAAAAAAAATAAAACAATTTCCCTTTCCTTTCTCTTCTTCTTCCACACTGAATTTGTCAGGGAGGTGGTGGTGTGGGTGGTGGTGGTGGTGGTGGTGGTGTGGGTGGTGGTGTGGGGGGGGGACACACTGAGTCCAGATGAATTGGATTCCATTTTGTGGTCATCTGTTTTTTTGTCGTTTGGTTTATTTGTTTTGCGGTTGTTGTTGTTTTTTTTTCTTTGCCCTCCTTCGACGACTCCTCTTTCCCTCCTCCCTTTCCTCCTCTCCGTCTGGCCCCCACAGTCCTTACAGCCACCTCCTCGCCATTTATCACGTTGCCATCCCGACAGAACCCCCCCCCCCCATTCTCTTCTTCGCTGGGAGCCATTAGAGCATCTCTGCATCATGGCAGCCAGATTGCATTCCGGTTTTCGCTGCGCGACATTCATCATCTTTTGTCCCCTACACTTCCTGCCTCCCCCCCACCCACTCCACCCCCACCACCCACCCTAACTTTGTATCTGCCCCCGCCTCGCCTGGACGAGGGGCGGGGCCTCTCGTGACACAGCCTCCCACCCCGAGACCCTGTCAGAGATCTGGCTCAAGTTAAATCACCTAATTAAACTCGGCCAATGGCGACCGACGAGAAGGGATGAGGAGAGAGATACGGGGGTGTTGGTGGCTAGTGGGGGGTCCCGCAAAAAGTCCTTCCGTGAGAATGCCAGAGGAGGAATTCTCCCAGATGGCGGAGAGGAAGTGGAAGCGGTGTGATGTGGCACCATGCCCGTCGCCATCTCTCCGGTATTTATAGTACGGCGAAGGGAGCGTTTGCGGTTCCGTTTGGGGCGAGAACATTCAGCCCGCCGCCGTGGCAGAGGGGGGTGAGACCGGGCAACGAGGTCAGCTTATGGCCGCCGTGTATTTTGAGCATCTGATTCGAGAATGTTAGACATCAGATCAATGGACCAGAAACCCCATCGTATTGTTAGGATAGAAAGCGTTCTGATGAGAGCCATACGGGTGAGTAATGGGAGTGTAAAGAAAGGAAATCCATTCGTGCTCGCTCACTAAAAGTCCGGCCAACTGCTGATTGCGCTCATTACAGAAAAAAACAACGAATGCCAAGCGTCATAATTGTCCATGCGGCTGCCTCAAACAATATTGACTGGATATGGCTAAAATGTCAGGGGGGGCATTAGTGGGCAATTATTAATCCATATCCCGCTGTGGAGGACAATTTAATTTTCCCCTGATCGATAGACTCCGATCGTGTACAGATGTAGTGCGCTGACCGCATGGATAGATCTGCCTCACAAGGAGTCCAATGAAAATTCCAATGAAAGGTCAAGACATATTGGCACAAAGGAACCACAACAAGTGTAATGTGTTATCTATCCCAGCATGGTGGTCCGTACTCTATGGGCCCTAGGGGGATTTGACATACTCACAGTGACCAACTACTAATACTGCCAGGGAGGAGAGGCAAAAAATATAAAAACAAATGAAACCCATGAAATATGTGGATACTATTGTATCCACATGTATAAATTGTTTCCAGAAAGGGGGAGTCTCTGATGGACTGGATTGTTTCAGCGCTATCGTCCTGCCCTTTCATATCTGAAGGCTAAATGCATTAAAAACACAGTTGGTTCAGTTGCTTTCTCTTATAATGGATGGTTTGGCTTACTGAGACAATGATGTTCATGTTGTTCCTTTATGTATTATTTTACAGAGTTCAAAGTGGGCTGCGGTAATGATATTTCAATAATAACAATGTTGTTTCTTCTAGACTTACTATTTCAATAATATGTGTAATCCACAATAGAGACAAATCCAATATGTGGTCGTTGCTGAAACCTTTTATCAACTATTTGATATGCTATTGTCACACAGGAATACTGGCAAAAACAACTCACAATCGGGAGCCAAGCTTTGTACAAATTATGAAATCTGCAGTTGATACTTTTACCATCACTTACAATATAATTATTTAAACTAAGCTAATGTGAGAAGAACCCAAACACAACCCAAACCCAAACCACTTTTCTCCAACCTGTTGCCTTTGAGTCGCATGGTTCCGGCTTTGCATTGGTTTTCTCTGGTTTTATTTTGTTTTTTGTTACCCCTAGTTCAAAAGAAGAACTTATGCTTTTCATACGCTGTGTGTTGCTTTCCCTCTGAAATTACTGTAATAAAAAACAATCCAACTGAGAGTATCCTCTTGAAATCTCTTTCCATCTATATTTGGCCTCTCGGATGCCGATCTGTACTACTCTTACTAGCGGTAATCTTATTCAGATTGACCTGGCTCAAATTGTTTACAGCATTGTGCTGCTTCTCCCCTGGAATAAAAAGGCTGTTATTAACATGAGGCGCCCTATGCCCGGTCCAGACAGCACTCTGGACCAAAGAGAAT
>NW_028179018.1:0-7695 GCF_964030765.1 Micromesistius poutassou | reverse complement strand
TGTGTGTGTGTGTGTGTGTGTGTGTGTGTGTACCTTTGTGTCCTCTGTAGCCAGTCCCACCAGGGGGGCCCCGGGCTCCGTCCTGTCCAGGGGTCCCGGGAATCGCCCCGGAGTAAGGATCTGAAGTGGCAGTCGCGGGGCGCCCGGGGGGTCCCTGCAGTCCCTGCAGTCCCTGTAGCCCTGGAGTCCCCGGCCGACCCTCGGGGCTGTAGGACGGTCTCCCGGGGTTACCTCTCTCCCCCTTGGGGCCCGGGGTCCCGGGGAAGCCCGGTAACCCGGGACGATCTGAGATTGACAGGAGGAGGTCAATGGATTAACGGGTTATTGACGGACTGATCGAATGGCGGTGAATAGATTTATTCAGTTTATTCAGCATGTGTGTGTGTGTGTGTGTGTGTGTGTGTGTGTGTGTGTGTGTGTGTGGGTGTGTGTGTGTGTGTGGGTGTGTGGGTGTGTGTGTGTGTGCGTCCGTGCCTGTGTGCGTGCCTGCATGCGTGTGTGCGTGTGCGTGTGTGCGTGTGTGCGTGCGTGTGTGTGTGTTATACCTGTTCCAAAGCCGCTGGTTCCTGATATTCCAGGGGGTCCGGGGTAACCAGGGGGTCCCTGGTCGCCACGGGGACCGGGATAGCCATCCGAACCGGGGTCACCTGGTGAGCCTGCAGCCAATCAGAGGAGGGCAGGAAGTGAGGAACAGGAAATAGAATACATCCAGAAAAAAAGGTAGCAAAAGGGAGTATGTGTGTGTCTGTGTTTGTTTGTTTGTGAGTGTGTGTGTGTGTGTGTGCGCACACACACACACACACACACACACCTTGAACTGAAGCCCCGTTACTGCTGGTGTAGGTCGGTGGTCCTGGTGGTCCTGTGTCTCCTTGGTCGCCCTGGCAACGAAAGAAGACGGTCAGCAACACCATCATGCCATAGCAACGCACACACACCAGTCAACGACAGAAAGTTTACAAGTCACCCAACACCCTCCAGTGTGTTTAAAGTAATTTAATTAAGAAGCAAAAGCCTTCAAAACAACTCGGTCCAAAATGAGTTGCCAACAAAATAACGTAAACGACATTACTGTCATCTGGTGGTGAAACTGAGGTACTGCAGGCATGCCGCAAATAATGATCACCTTGGGTCCTATGTATCCGGGCTGCCCTGGTTGACCATTGTGTCCTCTGTATCCCTGAGTGGAGAATAACAAGCATTAAGAGTCAATGAAGTGTTATTATTAAACTCACCTGTGTATCCCCTTCTATATAAAATGTGACTATATTATAATTATATCATTTAGATGCTATCTCTTCTACCCTTTTAGGTTCTGTCTCTATTTTTCTAAGACGTAGCACTTGAAGCAGGTGCTTATTTGTTTAATTGTATGTACTCGCGTTATTCTTGTATTTCTGGGTTGTATCTTCATGGTAGAATACTTAATGTAAATCGCTTCGGATTAAAATGTAGATTAGATGGGTACTTAACAGTAGCACATATAACAATATATAATATTAAATATAAATAAAATACAATAAATGGAGTGGATATAACACATAATCAATTGTGAATAAATTCCCAATAGAATAAAAAAGAATATGTATACTTATTGATTTAACTTCATTCAACAATTAACTCCATTCCTGATTCGTTTGTACTTTTATGTTGATCATTTGTAGTTGTATGTGTTTCTCCACAGTTTACCTGCTGTCCAACTCCACCAGGCGGGCCGTTGAAACCGGGAGGTCCCTGTTGGGAGGCACAGGCACACGTTTAGTTTACAAAGCCTTTGAAACAAAGTGTGTTCATTTAGTTCCTTTTATTTGTACGTTTGTAAGTCTTTACCCGTCCGCCCGGGTATCCAGGAATTCCCTTCTCCCCGATCTCCCCCGGAAAGGTAAACGGGCCCTGAAGACATCCAAACGTCAGAAACACACAGGAAACGCTCTGACCACCGCGGACGTCCTCTGACCACACCTGAACTCTCCGGTTTCCAAGGTTAAAGTCCTAAAGGCTGATGAGTGAAATCACAGCAGGACTTTTACTTTGGAAACCATGATACCTCCATTACATAAATGGATTGCATTTCTTTATAAATGGAAGGCATTTATATTGCGCTTCTCTAACCAATAGCCACTGAAAGCTCTTTACAATATGGCCTAGCATTCACCCACTAATACACCCATTCACACACCGACAGCGGCGTCAGTCATGCAAGGCAACAGTGCGCTGGTCGGGAGCAGTTAGGGGGAGGTGTCTCGCTCAGGGACACCTCGACACTCAGTGAGGAGGAGCCAGGGAGCGAACTAGCAACCTTCCGGTGACCAGTCCACCTAGGCTGAACGATTGATGTTAAAAACAAAGTGATGTTAAGAACACGTACGGGGGCACCTGCTCTCCCTGGATACCCACGGCCACCTTTATAACCTGGATCGCCCTGAAAGAGAGAGAGAGAAAGAGAGAGAGAGGGAGAGAGGGAGAGAGAGAGAGAGAGAGAGAGAGAGAGAGAGAGAGAGAGAGAGATTATAATTTGATTGGAGTTACATTTCATTGCAGCGACAGCATAGAAGTTTCTGCAGTGAAAATTGTATGCCAATAACGCAACTTGACTGATGAAGATGAAACAATGTTGATGTGTATTTGTGTGTGTCTGTCTGTGTGTGAGTGTGTGACGATGAACTGGCATGTGTACGCCACGCGGGGTGTGTCTAAGGTCTTTCTCTCTCCTACTGTGCCCCCACCTGCCCGAGGGCACGTGGGCAGCCGCCCCCCCCCCCCTCTCCTCGCAGTTACCTGAGCTCCTTTGTAGATGGTGAGAATCCCTCCTCCCATCTGAGAGCCGTCGCCGTGGGTACCGCTGGGCCCGGGCAGACCCAAGTCTCCCTGGACACACAAAACACACACACCGCAATCAGCCAATCGAGAGGGGGAACACAGGCAGAGGGGGCGGGAACCAGGAAGTGGAACAAGGTGAGAGTTGAGGGAGATGGAGCACGAGCGAAGAAGAAGAGGAGGACACAGAGACGATTGAACGCTATGAAAAGGTCAAATATATAAATGATTAAGTAAGAAGGGGAAGTAGAGCTGTAGAACAGTACACATATATCGTATTGTGAATGATGAGTCTATATATATATATGTGTGTGTGTGTGTATAAATATTCATCCTATCGTGTATATATTCACATTCAAATCTCGCAAAACCATAAACTCATAAACATGGTGGCACTCTACGTGTGTGTGTGTGTGTGTGTGTGTGTGCGTGTGCGTGTGTGTGTGTGTTTACCTTGTCTCCTCTCTCTCCTTGTAAACCAACACTGTGACTTCCCTGTTAAACAACAACAGTTAGCAACAAACCACAATTCATTCAGTTCTAACTACTACCATTACAGCTACTAATACTTTGCGGGCATAAGTCATTCAAACTTTAAACGTGCAATCAGTACCATAAAATTAATATAATTATCTAATAAAAAGTAAAATAACAATAGATCTGATACTCTATTATTACTACTGTATATATTTGGAGGTGAAAGAGATTATAATTGTAACACTAACAAATGTGAACAACGATTTGAACAGAGCAGAGCAACAGCACACCCTGGTGGTGAACAGGTGCAACAGCAACTATCAATAAGCAAGAGTCACCTTCTACCTCCCAGTACAGTTAAAACCCTGTAGCGCCACATTATGTCTTCTCCAATAACACTTCAGGCTAAGCTAGGCCCTGAGTGTCTTGTGTTGTCCTTTCTGCTACACTATGGTATGCTACGTTATGCCCAAATACACAACACTAAGGCAAGACACCCTTCAATATGCTATCTGATGCTCAAAAAGGCTCCCCTACGCTACACAATAATAAACTACGTTAAAATAGGCGAATATATGCTATGCATAGCATAGCATATATTGTGTGTGTGTGTGTGTGTAAACTAAGCTTCACAACAAGAGACTATGCCGTGCTACGCTACACTACAATGCAATAACACAATAGTAAGATTAGATGTTCTTTATTGGCACAATGCTAAGCTACGCTGTGCTCCCGGGTCCACCCCCCCCCCCGGCTCCAGTCCGGGACCGGTCCGGGTCAGTACTCACCATGGGACCAGGGGGTCCGGGAAGACCTGGGGGTCCCTGGAGGGAGAGAGCACAAGGGACAGAGTCAGGGAGAGAGCCACAGGGACCAGAGGATGAGGAGGAACACACGGACGGCTACTCACCGAGTATCCGTCGGGACCGCTGGGCCCGACCAAGCCCACCGGGCCGTCGGGACCGCTCGGACCCTGGTGGGGGGAAAAACGCAGCGTCGGCATGGTTACTAGTGACATCGCTGTCTTCTGACACTCTGATATGTGTGTATAACATGTCACGGAAGGAATGCTTCGTCGTGTATTAATGAGCGGAAAAAAAAAGAAGTCTAAAACGTCTTACGGGTCGACCGTCCAGTCCGGGCAAACCGGGAAGACTCTGGAACGAAACACAAACAAACACAATCAGACACGACAACAACAACAACCACATCATCGACATCAAACCAAGAAGGACATTCGCTCCTTTGTTAAAGCTCGATGTTAAATATAACCTAGACAAAAAAAAAACAGACATCTTACCACTCCGTTCTCGGAAACAAAGATGGGCTCCCCTTTCTGACCCTTCGGACCGTATGGGCCCTGAGAGAGGGCGAGGGAGAGAGAGAGAGAGAGAGAGAGAGAGAGAGAGACTTTACATCATTCATCATGACATATTACAGCGAGGAATTGATTTGATTTGTGGAACGTTTAAACTATTAACTGTGGTGCGCTCTTATTTTTTGAAGACGGAAGTACGTGCGCTTTTATTTTGTTACCTCCCGTCCAGGTCCTCCCGGTGCTCCTGGTTGCCCGGTACTGTAACCAGGGAGACCGGGTTCTCCTCGGCTCCCGTTGCATCCGTCAGGTCCCGTTGGGCCCCGCCCACCATCTAACCCAGGGTGACCCTGTGGAGAGAGAGAGAGAGAGAGAGAGAGAGAGAGAGAGAGAGAGAGAGAGAGAGAGAGAGAGTATTTCAGTATCAGTATTTGATTGATTGATGTATCTTCACAGATCAAACACTTGTTGTTTAAGTGCTGTACTGTGTGTGTGTGTGTGTGTGTGTATTCACGCCATACTTACAGGTACTCCATCAATACCGGGAAACCCTGGCACGCCCATAGGACCCTACGGAACACAAACACACGCATAATCACAACACTTAAGTTAAGCAACGCGGTACCACCTCTCGTTCGCCGTTGCCCCTCGTTCAAAGGTCGTTCAACTGAATCATTGAGCAGACACTTATATTACATTCGGAGACACTCACTCACAGACCCCCTCAGTAACCCACACCCACAGCCGTCCATCCACACCTCACCAGGAGGAGTCGGTTCACCGGGGGGAACCGAACCGGCGACCTCCTGGCTGTAACAACAGAGCGGCCGTCCCTCTCACCTTGTCTCCCTTGGGTCCCGAGGGCCCCTTCACCCCCAGGTGGCCCTTCTCTCCCTTGGGCCCCGCGGGGCCCTGGCCGCCGGAGTAGCCCTCCGGCCCGGCCGGCCCTGATGGTCCCAGGGGGCCGGGACGCCCCTGAGAGAGGAGACAGGGGCCACAGGTCAGAGGTCACACGTCGGCAGTAGCACAGAGAGTGGGCTCTGGCGCCTCATCCAATCGGATGGCACCTGAGATGAGTTCATCGAACTTAACTGAGGTGTACTCGAACGTGTGGTGTTTTAATCTAATCTCATTATAATGGCGTTCTAATATAATAATCTAATCTAATCTAATCTCATTAGATATACATACAAACTAATCTAATCTAATCTAATTTGATTGAATTCAACAGAATGTAATATAATCTAATCTCATCTAATGATAATCAAATCCAGAATGATAGGCTACAGTAAATGTGTCAAAAAAAAAGAAATCAAAGTCCAAACTCCATTATTTACACTCTTATTATCAGTGCACTGTAACTTTGTTTCTTAAAAGCCTTTTCAGCCTTCCAACTTCATCACATTCATCCCGATCTCTCTCTGTATTCCTTCATCTCACATCACAGGGCTAGTTAGCGTTTCATCTAGCAGCTGAAGTACACACTGCGGCCTCGGGGGGGCGCTACTATTTAGGGGTGCAGGGGTGGCATACCCTCAGCACACCACACCTACTAAATCTGGCATATGCATAATATAAGTGGTAAGCGGTAGTACGCATGCATCGCATCGCTCTGCAAAGACACATGACTACCAGCAAACTGAAAAAAAAAGAGTCAGACACACACACACACTCACACACACACAGGGGGAAGGGTTTGGTGAAAAATGTACATAGTTGGTCGCCATTTTGGATTGTCTTGTGTGAAGTGTGTAATGTATTTGATACAACAGAAACAAGTTGGGACAAAGCACGTTTCTCTTAAGGGATTTTCACACACAACCCACAAATGTCAGAGGGGCGGGGTTGAGATGTGTGTGTGTGTGTGTGTGTGTGTGTGTGTGTGTGTGTGTGTGTGTGTGTGTGTGTGTGTTTGTTGTATTGTATTGTCGTGCATCCACGGTGGTCTGTTCATACTGTTCTGTATGTTTAAGTTGACAAGAACCAGCTACAACAGGATCACTGAGCATGCATACACACACACACACACACACACACACACACACACACAAGAAACCCTACAGTTTAAAACAACCTGTCATTAGCATTTTCTAAAGAAAGGGCATGGATTAAGGAGAGAGGGATGAGGGGAGGAGGAGAGGAAGAAGGGAGGAGAGGGAGGAGATGCAGATGTCTGCTTTAAAAGGTCAAAAAGAAGTCAGAACCCTTGATTTACTCGGCAAGCTAATGCTAATGCTAATGCTACACCACGGCCATGGGTATGGAGTGGGGGGGTGGGGGTGGTTAGCATGTTAGCTTAGTTAGGAGCTACTAAGTGCTACCAAGAGCTTCCACCCTTACAATATGACTCCAACATGTTGCTGTTTCTGGAGACTCCTACACTTTTTTTATTCATTCATAAATACAGTTTGCCACGGTTCACGTGCAAGGGAAAATGGTCCATAGTCCTACAGTTCCTTAAGTCTAGCCCAGCTCCATGCATCTGGCCCCGGGGGGGGGCTAGCAGGCTAATGACAGGGCTACCTCTCTACAGGCGGGCCGGCTAGCGCTGGCTGGGGGAGAGAGAGCTCTTCCTAACACCTGGTCTCAGGCCGGGGGAAAACATGCCGGGTCCCACAGCGAAGCACTTTCTCTCTCAACTCTTCTTCCCCTCTGAATTTCCTCTCCTCCCCTCAAACCTCTCCAAATCTGTTTCTGAATGAACTCTTATTTGGTCGAAACCCTTCTTTTCTTTTGTCCCCACCGCTGCTCCACTCCCACTGTGCACACAACGCTTCATTACATTGTGCGTGTGTTACTCTACACGACCATAGTACCCCTTTATCATTATAACAATAAATTATATTTAAAAAGCACTTTCTCTCCAACTTAATGTTAACGGACGAAGCCCCCAAACTATCGTCCACGGGGTCTCCCTGACAAAGTGCAGGGGTCGCATTCAAAGGTTTTGCTCAGCACCTTATGTCAGTCCTGTTAACCTCAGAGAGGTGACAAATGAGGAAAGGCTAAAGGAGGCCCTAGTGGGGCAGATAGCCACACCTGTAATCTGCTTGTAGTGTGTTTAGCATTGCTGGCTAATTGCACGC
>NW_028179019.1:0-1000 GCF_964030765.1 Micromesistius poutassou | reverse complement strand
GGGGGGGGTGGGTGACCGTCAGAGGGGAACGGGAAGGGGAGGGGAAAGAGGGGAAGGGATGGGAGGCAGTGGAGCTCAGGTGGAGGAAGACGAGTAATCTCTCAATCTGAGTTTCTTTTTTTTCCTTTTCTTTTTTTTTTTTACCCTCAGGATCCATTTGATGAGAGGGAGAGGGAGAGAGGGGGAAAAAAAAAAACAGAAGCAAAGAAAATATATAAATAAAAGTAAAACAATTTATGCTGCTTAAAGGATAATATGATCAGGAGTTATTAATCAAATCAGTGCGATCTGGGGGCGAGCTTTGCTTGGCTGTGCTGAGCGGAGCAGCAATCCCCTCTAATCTGATTGGTTGGAGATAAGGCGGCTTTAGCCCCTCCATTGTACTGCGCTGATTAAGGGGAGCAGGGGGGCGAGCGGCGTCCTACGGCGCTGGAGACAGGTGATCACACACACACACACACACACACACACACACACACACACAGACACACACAAACACAACAGAGACACGCATGCAACAAAGTGACACAGCCACGCAGGATCATGTCGGACCACGTGTGCAGACTCAGACTCGGCACGGATGACGGTAAACGTCTTGTATAATTATCGCACCCTAAGGACTCGCAGACAAACACACACACACACACACACACACACACACACACACACACAGAGAGGCCCCCTGAAGCGCAGGACGGAGGTACCTTCTGACGTTTTATTTATGAAGCGACTTTGGAGGATAGTTTTTTAAGGAGCAAAACTCTGAGAAAAGTTTTACCACTTTAAAGTTGCATGAGTGGAAAAAGCAAGAAATATATTCAGGTAGGTTCAGATAATTCTCCCTCTCTCTCTCTCTCTCCTGCTCCATCTCTCTCCCTCCCTCTGCCTCTCATATGCACTCTATCTTCGTTTCTCTTCCTCTGTTTCTCTCATATCACAGAGGCACACAGATACCCTTTCCAAACACACCGCCTCCCCCCCCTATCCAATAGCCTCCCCT
>NW_028179020.1:0-1000 GCF_964030765.1 Micromesistius poutassou | reverse complement strand
TGTCGGGTCTCTCTAGGCTATGAAACTGTTGTGGGAAACCCAGCACACTGAAGACAATTCAGTGAGTGTCACATATAGCCATCGCCATGCCAATTAATTATACTTTAATGATGGTCTAAAAAACATCCCAGTTCTAGGCAGCAGAAACTATGTTTAACATTGTTATCTAACTAGAAAGTTTGACACTCAAAGTTGTGTTTATTTTATATATAGTTTACTTTCCAAGGAGTAGTCATTTCAAGAAACCGTCTATAAAGCATAACGGTCACAGCAGGAACTTTTGAAAACAGAGGGTCCTCCGTTTATTAATCTCCTCACATTTTTTTAAAAATAACCTGCAAAGCTATATTTTAAAAGGGCTTTGCTTAGCCAGCTTGTTACCATTGGGGGTACGCCAACAGAGAACAGCACCGACCATGCTGGAATAATACAATAGAACCAAATCCACTGCCAATAACACACTGGAGTTCTGCCCGACTTCGAAAAATGCACTTGGGCAGAACGCTTGGCACAAGTCCTGGATAGACTTAAGACCAAAAGGATGGCGTCTACCCTCCAAATTGATAAGCATCTAAAAAAGAAATTTTTTGTATAATTAAGTAGTTAAACTTAGTTCATCCACCAAGCAACAGGTAGGAGTACCACAAAGAAGCATTGACCAGTAAGTGTTCCTATTCAACATCAATGTTTAAATGGTCAAACATGGAGAAGAGCACTGGATGAACCCAAGGCTTGTCTTCACTAGTGTGTGAAGCGGCACCGCTACTGCACTTAATTCCTGGATAGCAAATGACGACCTTGGACCAAGTATGCAGATACATACTGTACACTTACAACTGCATGGATAAGCTCCTATCTTTTATGCAAAGTTGCAATAAAAATAGGGAGTAGGGAGGTTCCGGTTTGGTAACTACACAGTTTCGCTATTGCTCATCCTTGCACAACTTATTTTAAGGAGTTGGCCTGCAAATCCATTACCGACATTTGCAATCCCATTGTA
>NW_028179021.1:5000-10000 GCF_964030765.1 Micromesistius poutassou | reverse complement strand
CATTCCATTTTAAAAATTGATCGTTCCTGAATCGTATCGTACCCCATGTATCGAGATATGCATTGAATTGTCTTTTATTGTAGAGATGCACACCCCTAATAGATAGATATATAGATATAGATTTTAAGGTTTCTGTTACTAATTCCCACACACTTCAGGCCCTGGCAAAATTAAAAATGCTGGGACAAACAGGGAAGAGGTTATCTTCCCTGCCATCACATCACGTGAGATAACCTGATGATGTCATCTTTACATCACCAGAAGCATGTATTTCAAGGTTGCCCCTCACAATGTCAAAATGACAGACAGCAGGACGTAGGTAATGTCTCGGGTGTAATTACACGCGTATCTCAGTAGATGCGCGTGTTTGATATCTGGTGTGTTTGATATCCGGTGTGTGTGCACGCATGCCTTCACGTCTCTGTGTATGATGTTCTGAGAAGGCTTAATGTTGATGCTATTCTGTTTCCTTTTCAATATCTCCTTCTCTTATGCACTGATTTCTGTGTGTAAAATCAAAAAAAATGGAAAGGCAGGGAACATTTTGCCCCGGAGGCAGTTCATTGGCTATTCTGACTCACCTCTGCTCGGTCCTACTCGGGGGAAATGGAATTTGAAAACCAATGGAAAAGTTTATCGGCAGTTGGCAGTTTTTGGCAAGTGATAAAAATGACCAGCATGCAAGGCGGATGTCGGTTTGACAAGCAGAAACGTGCGTACGTTCACCTGGGCTGTGGTCGTCGCTGTTGTTGTTGTTGTTGTTGTTGTTGTTGTTGTTGTTGTTGTTGTTGTTGTTGTTGTGTTTTAAAGTGACGGGGGGTGGCATGCTGGCACGGACACTCGGTTTATCCCGCTCGTCAGAACGGCATGTCAGCCGAGAGGAACTTCAAAAGGCCAACGCCGCAGCGCAACAAACGCTTTGCCGCTGCTCTTCAATGCTAATTTAATTTTGTTTTTACCTGTTGGAATATGGGCTGGAGTCAGTGGAGTCCGGTTTATGTTCATGTTTGAAACTAAATCAGATGCACTGCTTTGGCCGAGGAGGTCTTACTTAATGATTCTTGGTTGAATGTATTTTTGGCACGAAGGCGAAGAAAAGGGTTTGAATCCCTACATGTGTCTAGCCTGGCTCCGCCCGCCCACCTACTTCCACCCAAATTTCATTTTCCCTTCAGTAGTCAGTCTGGGGCTGGGGCTTGTTTGTGGGATTTTGCCCGAACAAATTTCTGTGTGACCAATCAGCGAACAGAGGAAGTGGCTGAGAACGATGACGTCGAAGTAGCGACGTATTGTCAATGACAAGACCCAGCCTCGACAGTTGACTGCAAACATTATCTCTGTCCTTACTATCGAATATTAATGTAGAATTTGTAATTGTTCCTTGAACTCTAAAATTAGATGAACAAAACCTGCAGCTATCGTTGACAGACATCTTCACGCTTCATCTTGTTTTGTTTGTGTACACGGCCTGCGCATGCGTGCAACGTAGTTTCCGGCCGGTCCCGGCGCATGACATACGTCACGACCAAACGCTATTGCGATTGGTTATGGCAGATCCAGAGTGGCACTGGGCAGATCCAATAGTTTTAAACTTCAACAGACACCCGCCTCCAAATGAGTGAACGTTTGCCAATTACAGCAGTTCCAGACCTTCTGTACAAATGAAATGAAGTACGATGGTCTGGTAGCACCAGGCTAACATGTGTCTGTGTGGTAAATAAACTCTTCAGGATGTGTGACTTGAGACGTATGCTGTTAAGTAAGAGGATACAGTTTACAAAATTAATTATGCTACTATATAATAATATAACAAATATATACAATATAACAAAGAACGGCGTAGGTGTCAAAGAAACCCCAGAAGAACCTATCCTTTGATTCATTGTGTTTCATTCACCTACAAGACTCTACCCTTATCATACATTCTCGCCGAGTTACACAAAGGTGTGCGAGGGAAAGGAAAGAAATAGGAAAAAAGAGGAATAGCCAGTGGCAAGTGTGCGCCGCTGTAAGTACACTAAACCAGCATCACTTGACAAACATCCCTCCACAATCCTGGGATTCTGCAGAACGTCCTTGAAGATAAAAACACAGCTTTAACCTGTTTCAGTCCCTTCATCCTCACACATCCCAACAGCTTGTGTGAATACAAAGAAACACGGGAGCAGGAGGAAAAAAAAAAAGAACATTCAGAGTAAACAGAGGGGGGAAAAAAACGGCAGTTCACTTTGCCTCTGCCTCTGGATACGCTATCACCAGTGAATACACCACGCTGTGAAGTTGGGCGTCGACTGTAAAGCAACCATACCTTCCAGAAATGTCTTAACACACATCAACTCGGGGTTCATTTCGGTTTCACTTTTATCTCAGAACTTTTGTGGTACTGGTAGAGGAGCTATAGCCTCACGGTAAGGCCATTGTGATTGGCTGGCTTAGAATGATGACGAAATCCATGGCCACCCATTGGTCATTTGTTTTTTCAATGACCAATGGGTGTTTGTAGTTTTTACAGAAATTATGATTTAAATCTTCAACATGTTTCAACACATCTTGCCTTTAAATATTAATTGTATCTAGAGACCGTTACTTAGGGGTTTTATAGCTGGCAATAACAATTGTTTGGTTCGCCGGAAGCGGTAAGCCAGTTGGTTGGCGACATTAGTTGGATTAGCCGGAAGCAGGTAGGCAGTTGGTTAGCTAACATTAGCTGGGTTGGCAGGAGGCGGTTTCTCTATTACACATCACCGTACTCAACCCCTCCCTCTGTATCCATCCTCCACCGCCTCATCCTCTTCTTGGCTGGCAGGAAGGGCCCAAGCCCACTCACAGTGTCCCCTTTGGCACTTCTTTTCAATTCCAAAATGTCCCGTGGTTGAGCTTGGATCCACAACAGACTGCCATCTGCCCCACTGTGATCGTGCTCTAAAGCGTCTTAATTAGGCCCTGTTGCCTTTGTTTCTTTAACAGTCGGGCAGCCCATAATAAACATGTAGAGCTAATTAGCGGACATGATAGCATGATAGCTATCTACGGAAAGGAACAGTGAAAGTGACTGATAGAAAAGACGGTAAACAATCGACCTGAAGAGAAAAAAGCATGTTTCTCAAATGAAATAAATACAAGTTATATTTGTTTACGTTTTTTTAAGTCTCTAAAATGTGCACGAGATTCCAGAGTACACACACATGGACACACGCATGCACGCACACACACACGCACACACACACACACACACACACACACACACACACACACACACACACACACACACAGGAAGGTACCATGGGAGGAGCTGTCATGCAGTGCTCTGTTCAATGTCTTCATTTGAGGCTTGCAGATGAGAGAGCTGTGGTGATGGGGGAGGTGGGGGAGGTGGGGGAGATGGGGGAGATGGGGGAGGTGGGGGAGGTGGTCTCTGGAGCTCTGCAGACATTGATGGTCATCTGCTGTCACCTGATGCGCCGCAGGAAACAGAAGGAGATGCCCACGCTTCCCTATTCCTCCTCCTCCGGCCCTCGCTCCAGTCCAGAAGACGTTCCCCTCCTGCCGTCGTCTGGTTAACAGACAGATGCCACTGCAGGTCAGATAAACAAGAACCCTCCATGCCTTTTCGATACTCCAGTAAGGTTTCCCGATGGGACCCGGGACGTGATTGATGCCCCATTTGTCATGCCGTGGAGAAAAAAAAAGAATCAACAAGGCACCTTTTAACTCTTTTGTGCTCCTGTTCCTCCCCTCTCGACGCCTCTCGTCTCCTCCCTCACACTCTTTGTTTCTCCGTCCATTACAAAAGTGTGTGACAGCTACCAGCCGGCCGCGGAGCGGGGAGAACAATGGGCTGTGACCCTCAGTGCCGCCCTCCAGCTCTGCAGCAGGCCCCCAACTCCCAGCAGGCCAGGGGGTGGTGGGGTGGAGGGTGGAGGTGGGTGGGGGGTTTAGGGCTGCCTGCCACCCGGGCCACCCTCTCTGCGACACCCGCCAGCCCCGACCAGGAATCCATCGGCCGGCGACGTAGGGACAAATGATCCGCTGACGTCCATGCATCAGCCTCCCTGTGTCCAGTTATGTGCTGGAGGCCCCGGCAGGGAGAGAGGGAGACAGAGGGGGGGGGGGGGGGAGGAAGAAAGCGAGAGAGGAAAGGAAGGGAGACAGATTGAGGGAGAGAGAGAGAGAGAGAGAGAGAGAGAGAGAGAGAGAGAGAGAGAGAGAGAGAGAGAGAGAGAGAGAGAGTCTGGGGAAGGATGGAGGGTGAGGAAGAGAGGGAGGGAGAGAGATAGGGAGGAGGGAGAGTGGCAGAGAGAGGGTGAAAGTTAGACAGGGGGAGAGAGGCAGGGGAGAAAGGAAGAGATAGACAAAGGGAGAGAATGAGAGATAGAGAGAGAGGGATAGGGTGAGAGAAAGTGAAACAAAGAGGGAGACAGAGGGGGGAACATAGAGAGAGGGAGGCAGAGAGAGAGGGTGAAAGAAGTCTAGCATTGATCGTCGTCACATTGTAAGGGATGAGGAAAGGGAAAGAGAAATGAGATCCAAGCAGGGGGCCCATAGAACTAGACTACAGTGGGATAGGAAGGTAGCCACCACATAGTGTGTGTTCAGCACATAGTGTGTAGGTAGGAAGCCACCACATAGTGTGTATGTAGCCTCCGCATAGTGTGTAGGTAGGTAGCCACCACATAGTGTGTATGTAGCCACCACATAGTGTGTATGTAACTACCACAGTGTGTAGTTAGCCACCAATAGTGTGTGGGTAGCCACCATAGTGTGTAGGTAACCACCACAGTGTGTAGGTAGCCATCATAGTGTGTAGTTAGCCACATAGCCACCCCAAGAGATAGCCAGCCAGGCGTTTAATGATGCCCTGTTATGCAGTGTGTGTTCTGTAGGGTCAAAGTGTCTTATTCTTTACTTAATCAGACACCCCTAGAGGTCCCTCTGTGGTCGGATGGGCCCCCACCCCTTCTACACACACACACACATGCACGCACGCACACACACGCACG
>NW_028179021.1:0-2500 GCF_964030765.1 Micromesistius poutassou | reverse complement strand
CAGTCCCCAGACAGGAGACACAGCAAGATAAATAACCGAGCGCCAGACAACGATTATATACAACAGTGCCTACGAGACAAAACCATAACTCACACATATTTAAAACCAAAACAAGATGAATGACATGCAGAAGACTGTGGTGAAATCCACTTCGCAGTGCAGCCTCCACACGGTGGACTAATGAAGAGGAGCAACATAAGTCAGCATAGGATTTACGCAAAGAGCTTTGTTGTGTTGAACTAAGGTTGCTGTTAATATTGTCTCCGTTGTGTTTTTTGAACTGTTGTTCCATGGCGTGTAAGCCGGTATCGTTGCCAAATAGTTCCTGGATATGACCTATACTGTATAGGACTGTACATGTATCGCTGTATCAATAGTGTTCAGACGTATCATAATTTCCTTTCCCTCCATTTCTGTGCGAAATACAAAACACTACTAAGAGAGTGGACCATGGAAAGATGGGAATTGAATCCGCTGAAAAACGACCTGATCGCAAAATAAAGGAACTTCCAATCATTCTAACGCGAACCGACCAAGTCCCAGTCTCAGTCCCAATCCCAGTTAAGAAGCCTTCGTCCACTCGGCTCAACGTATCCGTCCAATCGGAGGTGAACGAAGAGCCCTCTGTCTAATTTCCACCAGTCACGTGACTTTTGTTTGAATGCAAAGGCAATGCATCATTCCGCTCATTGACTAATGCCCTGCTTTACTTTTGTCCTCTCCGGCTTTCCGTTCCCTGCCAGAACCCGCTGATTAATACCATCAGAGCAAATGAAATAGCTCAGGAGTAAACTGTTTATCATTTTCTCAAGATTTCAGAAAAAGTACTTCTCCCCTGCCCCGTGTCTCCATCGGAGCACGGTGAGCGCGTGTGAAGTTGATATATGAACTGTATGCACAGCATAGAGAGAGTGGAGCGTTTTAATACTCATAAACGCCGTGAGACAAGGACGTCTGCTACAGGTAAGGTAACACCTTATAATGATGTCATCCTTTATGGGCACGGTTTCAAAAGAGTCACATTTATCCCACCTTATGTTTCAGAATAAAAAATGACCATTGGACCACTGGATCTAGGTGCTTACAGTATGAGTTTGTTGTCCTCTGATGTAGTTAAATATGTTGGTCAGCTGGTTATTCTGTGGTAGAGTTTCTTAAAATTGTTAAAAGGAATAGAATTTCCGAATGGCCTTTTTGTTGTTTTGATGGTTTACGGATTTCGGAGGCGCTGTTTTCCTTCGCCTACTTGTGTGGCGCACTTTCGGTTGAGCCAGCCAGACCATTTTTTCGAACAATTTGTAACATAGGTTACATAACCAATAATCTATGTTACCTGAGATATCCCTTTTCAGTGGGGGGCAGATGAAAAATCCAGTGTTCGATGATGTTTTGTTGTTGTTGTTGTTGTTGTTGTTTTTCTGTGTTCTTTTGGTAAATAAGACATCCGGTAAGGAACCTCATGAATGCCCGGCAGTCTGACAGGAAGCCGGAGAAAGTTCCAGAAGACTGGCATCATTTTGCTGCTAATATGCAGGGAATGTTGCCTGACATTGGTATGTTCTCACCCAATGTTCCCTCTCCCCGGCTGTACATCACATCATACAGAATACATAAAGCCACTCGCACACACGCACACACACACGCACAAACACACACACAAATACACAACACAAAAAAAACAGGAGGGTCTCCAGGCACCGGTGCCTAGCCCCCTGTTCTCCAACTGAAAAATACAGAAACACATCCCAACACAAAAGAAGCATACTTTATCTGGGAAGAGACGAGGAAAGACCAAAACAAAAAGAAAAGGAAAAACAGAGACAATGCTAATAAGTGTAAAATATGAATGGTGACTTGACATATTAACAAGGACGCTTAGAGAGAGAGAGAGAGAGAGAGAGAGAGAGAGAGAGAGAGAGAGAGAGAGAGAGAGAGATAGAGAGACGGGTGGGGGGGTTAGGGGTGGGATTGGTGCGGGTGGGGGGGGGGGGGGGGGGGGGGGGGGGGTTTGCTAAACGCATCAAAATAGGAAACCGATGGCTTGGAAGGAAGGCGGTTGCGGGCCTCCAGTCTCTTGCCATTAGATGTTCAGTGGGAGCTATCAACAGAAGGCGTATTTGCCTGCCAAGCTGCCTCTCTGACTGGGATGTGTGCCTCCAGCACGCCCCGAGCTCCTCTTTGACTCAAAGCCTTCATTTCACTTCTTTTAGCCTCATTCGCATGTGGAGCTACACAGAACCCTGGCCTGCTCCCAGTGTGTGTGTGTGTGTGTGTGTGTGTGTGTGTGTGTGTGTGTAGTATGCTATTTTTTGCCTTTTGTCATTTTCTCATGTTTTTGTATGTGCAGTATATTTGTGTGTGTGTGTGTGTGTGTGTGTGTGTGTTTGTGTGTGTCTAGGCATGTGTATGTGTGTGTATATTTGTGTGTATATGTGTCTATATGAGTGTGTGTATGTGTGTGTGTGTGTGTGTGTGTGTGTGTGTGTGTGTGTGTGTGTGC
>NW_028179022.1:0-6302 GCF_964030765.1 Micromesistius poutassou | reverse complement strand
TAGGCAGCAGGTAGGGGTTAGGGGGAATCTTGCTCAAGGACGTCTCAAGACAGACTGCAGATAATGGGGTTTGAACCCAGAACCTTTCAGCTATCAGCTAAGCCCAGCTAAGTCTATCTAGACGCCTGCCATAGAACTCTAGAGTCAGAGGGGTGGTGGTGGGGTGGTGGTGGGATTGTGGTGGGGGGGAGGTGGTGGGGTGATGGTGGTGTTGGGGTGGTGGTTGTGGAGGTGTTTGGGTGCAATATGGCCCAGAAGCACTGCTGTCAGCGAGGTTGAAGGGACTTTGATTCTAACTGGTTCCTTCATCCATCCCAACCGGCCTGATGCCACTCCACTTTGAAGGATGGAGGGAGAGAGAGAGAGAGAGAGAGAGAGGGAGAGAGGGACAGGCGAACACTGCCGTAGAAGGAGCAAAGGCAACGGGCGAAAAATGGCGGGGGCATGTCTGTCCTTTCTTTCTTCCTATTTTTTCAGCGAGCGCCTTCGCCTTCTACGGCTCCGTGACTCTGCTGTTTTATAAAAAGGAAGCCGCCACTGCAGTGGGGGCCCGGCGGTCTTTTATCAGAGGAGCTGCCTTCGTAGCTTAACCTGTCAACCCCCGCCCTTACTGGGACACACACACACACACACACACACACACACACACACACACACACACACACACACACACACACACACACACACACACACACACACACACCAACCTTCTCGGCCAGGGGCCAGGCCCTGGCGAGTCGTCCGTTATCCACCTGTCAGTCACCCGCGCGGCCCCCGCCTGTCCGTCCTGTCACGGCGGCGGGGGCCACGCTGCCTCCTAATTGGTCCCCGGCTCTGCGCAGCGCTTCAATCATTCTCGGGGAAATGGCTACTGGTTCCCCACACCTGAGGGGGCCCTGGTTTTCAGACCCGCCGCTCCCCTCCACGCTAACAACATTTCATGAGCACATTTCATTTCTGTCTCCCTTCACAGAGCCGGGACAAGGCCATGAGGATTTATGCCATGATCCCTTCTAAATAACACCCCCTGCTGTGTCAAGATAGACCCCCCCCCCCCCCCCGGCGAGTGTTGGAAACCATTTGCCTGCTGGGAGACTTGGTTGCTACATTACAAGGACAGCTAGCTAAGAGAAACATTTGATGGCTTAGAGAACCATTGGTTAGCTTATAGAACCGTTGGTTAGCTTATAGAACCGTTGGTTAGCTTATAGAACCGTTGGTTATCTTATAGAACCGTTGGTTATCTTATAGAACCGTTGGTTAGCTTATAGAACCGTTGGTTATCTTATAGAACCGTTGGTTAGCTTAGAGAACCGTTGGTTAGCTTAGAGAACCGTTGGTTAGCTTAGAGAACCGTTGGTTAGCTTAGAGAACCGTTGGTTAGCCAAGACAACCAGTGGCTATCTTAGAGATCGAAAGCTTGCTAAGCGTTGGCTAGTTAAGAAAACTGTTGGCTTAGAGGCTTGTTTCAATGTAGCCATGTTTCAATGTAGCCTTAACACACAATGCAACTTAAGAAAACACAAATGGCCAAAACCAAGCAAATTCTGAAAAAAAAGTAATCAATTTGACTCGGCTAATAACCAGACAATACAGACACAACAATTTAAAATGAGCTGCAATTACCCCAAACAATAACGGAAATGTTTTAAGAGGACATTAACAAGTGATGAAGAAGTCTGGACATGCTTGTTGTTGCAAGATATCTGCACTCATTTATCAATTATGCGATCACACTGTTAAAATAAACCAAAACCCATTTTTTTTCCAAACACCACTGATGGATCACTGACTTTAATAACATCATCAGTCATAAACCGTGGCAAATGCAAGCATAACCAGCATGCTCATCCAATTTAAGTGCCCTCTGGAAATGCTCCCATTCTCGTGTGTAATTGCAGCGCATTTTCTGTATGCTGCGATGTGTTGTTCAATTCATGACTGTGTTGTCTTAACGTGATTTCTGAAAATGCAGTACGTTGAGCTCTTAGGCCACCATACCATCGTCTAGCTAAGTCAACCAGTGGCTAGTGAAGCAAGCCACTGGCTCAATTCAAATATGACGGTCACCCCAATTATCGACTACAATCCAAAGCCACTGGAAATATCATCTGGTGGCTGATTGGTCGATTATCATTGTTATGGACGGGCCTTTTGGAAGGTGGCCAATGAGAGGGAAGGGAAACAGAGAGAGACGAGGGAGAGATGAACACCAAATGGGTGTTGTAGGCTGTGCCGCGCTGCACGTTGTTCCAGGGGGATAGTGATTTATGATGGAGCACTCTTTGTTAGCAGCATGTTCCGTGATGGAGAGCCGGTGGGGAGGATTTCTGCGGGAATAACACTGAATCTCTCCCAGTGGAAGAGGATGGATAAATTGAAGTGCATCAGCAGAAACTGACACACGCACGGGGTGACAGAGTTGGGCTCTTACCGCCCGCCCATTGCAGTCATTATCTGGAAATTACCCCGGCGACAATGGCGCTGTGCTTTGTGATGTAATGGCGGTGGCGAGGTGCGTCGCGTCCCAGGCGGCTACGTTATCAAACAAACACCTCCGGCAGAAACACAGCCTTCCCAAAAAAAAAAACCCCTGCTTTCCTCGCATCGGTGCTGGATGCGTCTGCACAAACCAAATCACGCCCTCTCATTCACTGTCCCTTTCTCAGACACCATAGTGCCCACGCACGCACACACGCACGCACGCACGCACGTTAAGGGGACTTCTTTATTCCGGCATTTTTCATGTTCCCTGTTTTCTTTCTAAGAGCCAATCCCTCCGTGTTGACTTTGATATTCTTTAATATTTTCTCATCTGCTTACCCATAATCCCTCTGCACATATCCCCCCGCTCCTGTGCGGCCCATCTGTACCCGGGCGCCCTGTCGGCGGCGGGAGAAGATTAGCGCCGCTCAACTTCACGGGCGACGCACAACAAACACGGTGTGAAAAAAGAAACCTTTGAACTTCGCCAGACTCGTCGACACACAAACTCTCCTCAGCGAGAGAAACCGATAAGAGGGCGAGAGAGGGAGCGAGAGAGAGAGAGAGAGATTTACGGAGACAGGGAGAGCGTGTTTTTTGCGTGGGTGAATCACTTTTACGACCATCTGTGTCTTTAACTACTTCTCCTGCCCAAAGAGTTCGGTTAATAACCGAATTCACCGAAGCTGTTGGAGGCGCTTTCACGTTTCTCCGGCGACGCGTCGTTCACGCACAAACAACAGGGCCTCTCTCGGTGAACCTTTCACCTTGGGAAAAAAAAAAAAGGCTGCAGGGTTGACTCCGCCGCGGAACCAAACCCGTTTCATTTTAATGAAACCAGCGTCTCGTCCCTCTCGGCGCATCCGTGCGGCGATAGGCGTGGGGACCTTGTCTTCCTCTTGAAAAGTTGTCCCCCCCCCCCTCCTCCCCTTTATCGGCAAATCCGCAGCGATTCCACCCGCCACCCCCCTCGCATAGCTTATCTTGGCGGGAGCGTTAATTAGCAGCGAGCGCTGCAATTACACTAGCGTATCCCTCAGACACAAAGACACAATAGACAGCTCCCTGTGTATCCCCCCCCCCCCACCCCTACAACCAATCATACCCCGGCCCCTTAAACAAAATAAAGACCGGCTCTCACGAATGATTGGAAGACACAAAGAGGAAGGAGGAAGAAGAGAAGGAGGACACGGAAGGAAGGCTGGGGATTTTTTTTTCAAAACAACACAAAAGACGCCGGCGCAGATAAGACGTCGCTTATAATTGGTTTGTCTCTCCCGAGGAGAGCGGTAAAATCAAGAGGGTTTTAAGAATGAGAAGCAGGCAGTGCGTACGCGAATGCACACATTTCTTTTAACATTGTGACGGGGCGATGTGCGCGCGGGGGGACGGAAAGCGACGGGCGAGTGAGCCCAGGTGACCCACGTACGTAGGTGTGCTCGGAGCGACTACCGGCCGACGGGAATGACCCCGGCTGGTAAGTGGCTTGGCGGCTTAGGGCGGTCATCCGCTGTGTTTGGTAAGTGTTGATATAAATAGTAACTGGTGCTTTTGCTTTTGGATGCCGACAGCTGCAGCGGGACTTTTGGTGAACCGTGATGGGGTTTGATTGGGTCCATCAACACTCTGGGTTCACTGTTTTGGAAAAGTAGGACGGAGGGTTTGTGTCTGTGCTTTGTTGAGAGAGTGGTCGAATTTTCGGTGAAGATAAAAGAAGACTCCTGGGATTGTCCTCTTTCATTCCCACCACCACCACCATTACCGCTACCTTTACCGCCACCGCCACAAAGACCACTACCACTAGCACTAATACCGGAACTCAGCTTGTATTCAGACCAACGACGTGCTGTGCTGTGCTGTGAGGAAGTGCTCAGGAGGGCGTCGGCATTTCACTCGGTCCCCGGGCGTCAACACACTTTTGGCAAAAGCACTTTATAGCAAGCTCTCGGCATGCTCCCACTACACCGTTTTAAAGAAAACGTTTACGTCGCAAGCTGAAGACACAGAACACCCTGCAAAACGATCACAGACGGGAAAACAAGAGTAAAACAATTAGAAATGAATTAAAGGCTTAAAAAAAAACAACCCCCGCTTTTCGAGATCACGCACAACCGATGGCCGTGTGAAAGGCTCACTAGACAGGCCACCGCGGCGCTCGGAGCCATCTGGAGGCCATTTTGGATCTGTGCGTTCATCCCGCCAGCCGCCGCTCCTTAAGCCCTCATCAGGAGGATCCCCGTCCCAGAGGAGAGAGTTTAAGGATGGTTTAAAACATAATGGGGCCCCATGCTGGGTCTGCAGATCTATGCTTTATGTGTGTATGAAGGGACGCCAGCTGCTGCTGTGAGTGTGCTTATCACGTATTAGTCTGAGTTGGGAGTTTTTACAGTGCGACCACTTAGTGCAGGAGAACATCTGGCCGTGGACGGTGCGGAGAGTGTTGTCAGGCAACACTCCCAACGTCGAGGGCGAAGAAGCGCTGGCGTTGGTGTTTTTCAACCGCGGAGAGCGGAGTGTGTTTGAAGATGATGAACCGTGTGTGACTCGGTGATGGCGAGGGCCGGGCCACGGCGGTCAGGGCAGAAAGGGTGTGTCATGGCGTCTGTTTATATGTCAGCGCTTTAGTCATGGAGTAGGTGCTTTTGTCCAAGGCCACTCACGGTGAATAGGCGGGTTGCAAATTGAACGTGTTTTCCTCCACCGATAGTCGCACATGTTTATTTGTTTATTTATTTACATCAATAATCGATGATTCAGTGATAATTACTCAAATAGAAAACGCAACAACCTTTTCTCGGTTTCAGTTTTATTCAAACTATTCCCGGGCCCCATTACCTGTGTGAGACATTGATTCAAGAAGCACAAACAATTCAAACGAAACGAGATTCCAAAACAATAAGGCTCTCACTCGAAATGGCCGTTCTTTTCCACCTGTCCTTATCCCAGAAACGGTGCCACCAAACAACAACAAACAAACAATGTCAAATGGGGCTCAATTATTCCTATTTCTAGACTAACAAGGGAAACCAAACCAAACCCCTTTAAAAAAACTAAAAAACTAAAATGGTGCATAAAAGCTACATTGTCAGTTAAATCAGTTCTGGGATCATCTGGGATCGAACCCATTACCTCTCGCCCGTGAATCACAACACCCTCGACCCTTCACACTATCTGCTCTACAGACACTGGAATAGACCAGCGTGGGTAATAACAAGACCATTCTGGAGCCGGGCTACGTGACGGGTCGGCCTGAGCCTGCCTGGACGCTGTCTGTCCGAAACAATAGACATCAGAGGACAAAGAGACGGAGGAGAGCGGGTGACCGTGAAACGCGGCCTCATAAAGAGACAGCTGATGGCCAAGGTTCAGGCGCTCTGTCACTTTGGACACACACACACACACACACACACAATAACTGTCACGACTACATGATGTCAATAATGTGGAAAACGGTCAATAATGTTTACTTCAACTTTCAATAAGGTTCACTTTCTTCCATTTACAATTGTAACTTATTTTCGTATATTTATTTCGATTTGTTTGGCATAATCTTATTTTTTCAACTTGCAACTCTTTTACAACAAAAAAAGAGGGATTCAATCTTCTATTCCTGTCGTTCTGCTGTAACCCCTCAACCACGTCCTGTATGGGATGGATAGAGTACATCTCATCTAAAAATGTGGACATAAATGTTTCAAGAACACAGAATAGACCAAATTGGTGACGTGACCTGATAAATGTGCTCCTGCACACAGAAATGTTTCCTGTACACACAGAGAGTGGCCCTCCAATCAGCCGGCGATGTAATAACATGAGTA
>NW_028179023.1:2500-9314 GCF_964030765.1 Micromesistius poutassou | reverse complement strand
GTCCTACGTTTTTGTCGGACGAGTTTGGTTCCGTTTGCTTAACGTCTCTCGCTGTAGAGCGTGGTTCCCGTTCACACGATTTTTATTCCGCTGTTTGTGTTTTTCCGACGTTGTGTGCCTCCTGTAGCTCCAGGACTCCCAAATATCGGAAGACGGTTATGATCCCGACGCCTAGGACGCCGACACCGTTTAAGAACGCTCTGGCGGCGCAGGAGAAGATGCACGGGCCGGTCAAGATGGAGGTGAGGGTGGCCATGTTGCGTTTGTCGTCGATGCCACATGACTATGAGCTGGTGTCGACCCTATACCGCACTGCCTCATGGGACAGAAAAGTGTTTTTTAACTAAATAGCACTACAAACTTGGTAGTGAATATCGGCATTAATATTGGCCGTATTCATGTAATCTACCGATTCAAATATTAACAGCGTCGGATATTGGTTTGGCGATTTATTGGCGCTTCCCTTATATTGATTAATATTATGATGATATTATGAGCAATATTATTGATATTTATTAATAATGTGATTGTGTCTGTGTGTGTGTGTGTGTGTGTGCGTGTGTATAGCCCCAGCCGCTGGCCTTCCTGGAGGAGGACATCCGGGAGGTTCTGAAGCAGGAGACCGGGGCGGACATCTTCATCAGGACGGACGGCCAGCCGGACTAACGACTCCTGGAAACACAATGTAGGCGTTCCTTCCTCTTCCTCTGTTTACCCTCCTCACACCCACCAGTCTGTGGAGGATGAGCTCCGAGCTGTTCCACAACCTCCGTTACATTAGAACCATTACGCTAATCCCACTGCTTAGGACTACAGCAGTTGGACAACGCTCATGATTCTCACGTAACAGAGGTTGTTTCCGTCAGCTTAGAGCTAAGATTTGAAGAATCATTAGATAATCGTTACCGTAATTCAGCTGCTTAGGTAGTCGGAAGCAGTGGAAGCAGTACCATCATGATTTTAATGTAACAGCTTTTTTGTGAAGCTGTGAAGCTGGGTGTCGCTCTAGAAGTGACTCTGTTGGTCCGTCTCCCCCCCCCCCCCTCCCCCAGATGAGCGGGCCAGCCAGGAAGGTGAGGAAGTCCCTGGTGCTGGACCCCTGGGTAAAGACTGCCCTCCACGTGGAGCTGTTTGAAGACCCGCTCAACACAGCCCAGGTAGGCTGCAGCTCAGGTAGCGTTTCTATTGGCTCTGCTGGTTATGGTCACTTCTGGGGGTCCACACCTGAGATACACTCCCTCATTAAAGCGGTGAGACGCCGATAGATCGACTCAAACGTTGCTTGGTCTTTCCTGAAAGAGTAAACATACACTTCAACAGTTAGCAGAGGACCATCTCTGAGCCAATTAGACAATAGCTTCTTCTGCTTGGCTCAAATGGGTGTCATGTGACAATTTAAATTTACAGCATTTAGCAGAAGCTTCTATCCAAAAACGTCTTACAACGGTCCATTCACACATCGAATGCGGAGTCAACCACGCAGGGCGACAGCCAGCAGGTCAGGAGCAGTCAGGGTGAGGCGTCTCGCTCAGGGACACCTCCACATTCATCTAGGAGGAGCCGGGGATCGAACTAGCGACCTTCAGGTTACAAGTGTCAACCTGCTCTGCCTCCTGAGCTAAGCCGAACCCAATGGCCTGTTTTTACAGTTATACTCAAGACTAAAAAGTAACTATTGTTCCTTGTATCAGTATGACTGTTACTAATGCGACTATCTAAAACAATATAAACACATCAGATAGGGTATATAACAAACCTTTACGGATGTGTTCCCAGGTGGCGTCGGACAGTCTGCTGACCAGCTCGTTGCTAATGACGCCCACCTCGGAGAGAGAGGAGAGGAGCCGGGCCCCGGCCGGCAGGGACAGGGCCCCTCAGCATCGCCACGGCAACCAGAGGACAAAGAAGATGTCTGCCTCACACAAGACCCCGCCGCGGCCGGTACGCAGAGCCCTCTCTCTGTAACGTAGACCCCTCCAACGTAGAGCAGCTTATCACACTGAACGCTGACAGGTTGATGAATGTATATATTGTTATTAAACAGTTATTAGTAGTTTTTTTTTTAAGTAGACAATAGTAGAGAGTAGAGAGACACACGTTTTAAAACATTAAACAAAACATTAATAAGAAGGCAAAGACACACAACACATTTTCTCGACGTGTACAGACCTGCCAACGAGGTAAACCAATGCTGCTCTAAGACCATGACCTGCCACTCTCTCACACACACGCATACACACACACACACACAGACACCACCCTGTCTCCTGGTCCCTGGTCCGTTAGACCCCCCCTGACTCTCTGTACCCCCCCCCCCCCCCCCCCCCCCAGGAGAGGAAGGACTGGGAGGCGGTGGTCTACGGCAAGACGGAGGACCAGCTGATCATGACGGAGCAGGCCAGGCAGTACCTGAAGCCCTACCCCATCCCGGGCTCCACCGCCCGGACCCTCGTCCTCTGAACGACCCCCCCCCCCCACCCACCATCCACCCCTACACCCTTGTTGCTATGGAAACGTTAAGTTCTTCCATAACGAAAGACGCTTTTTTTTTCGACAACAGCAAGAAGCAGAAGGAGAAACTGTTGAATCTGGACTGGGGAACATTCTGCCTTTTTTCAATTTTTTTCAGTTTTTCTGGACGGAGCAGAAATCAACTGCCACTTTCGTCAGTTCCCAAATACAATGTTGTTATTATTTTCCGTTTCTAGGTCACTGCGCAGCTCTTCCTCTGTCCTCCCATTGGCCGTTAGTTCTGTTGGCTCCGCTGCATACCAGTTGGGTACTGGTTGTACTGGTTTTGTTTTGCTGTGATGTGGACGCCTCATGCACATACTCTCGGCTGTAGATAGAGATTGTTCATAATTAGCGTTGGCTACTTGTGAGCTTTATATTTTTAATATATTTGTTGTACGAAAGAAAAGAATACTTTTAATACATTAACGCTGTTCATTAGGTGTGTCTTCCAAGCTTTGTTGAGCTGCGGTCTTCCATAGAACTCTCATTGACTAAAGGTTACAGGAATGTTGTGGGATCATAGCCTGGGAATCCAGACCCACATCTAGAAAGCTGTGGGTTCTGAGTAATGAGTAATGAAAATGGCCCAACTCGAGGGGCGGAACCAAGCATGCATTTGAAAATATCACTGCACGCAATTGGATAACACTACGACCAATCAGAAGAATACAAGGGGTGACGTATCCAGACCAGCAGAGCTAACCAATAGTTAAGACTAATGGCTGGTTCAGACTACACGATTTCAGCCCCGATTCGTTCGTCAAATGTGACATGTTAAATCGTGGAGGAATATCTGAGAATCGTGTAGTCTGAACCAGCCCCGATCGGTAAAACAGCAACGCTTTTGGCCCGCCTATATCAGATACACCGATGTGATTGGTTAATGTTCTGGGTTTGGGCAATCGGGGAGTGAGTATATTGCTCGTTCCCAGAGTGACTCGCTGAGCAAATTCAAATTGTGCTCTGGAGAGAACTCTGGATTTCCAGGGTAGTGGATCAGGAAATAGTGCTAACTTTATTTTCTTTTTTAAAAATCAACGTTCACTTTTTTACGTGAGTTCACCTTTTTGAAGTTAAACGGTTTGTTAAGAGCCCAGGATATTGGTCAACATTTTCTCTGTCCTAATGGACGCCTGCCATCATTTCTGTTCAGCTCCCCATCGCAGTGTAAGCACACTCCGAAACCAGCAGGGTGACCGGCCATTGATATCCATTACCTTACAAACAAGGCTTTAGGAACTCCCTTAACTGTATCTTCGTTTTGTCCAACACAAGTTAATGCCTACAAAATTTGTTAGTGTTGTGGGAACTATAGACCTCTGAAGAATAAGCCTGGTTCCCTCGGTCAAATGTCTCTGTCTGACTTTTTTCATCTGCTTTCGACTGGGTTTTTGGATTGTTCGTGCCGTTAAAGTAGCATTAATAATCGTTTACTACTTTAACGGCACGACAACCCAAAAAGCCAGTCGAAACTAGATGAAAAAAGTGTGCAGTTTAAAACGTGACGCAGCTTTTACTTCTTCGCCACCTACAGAGTTTGTTATGTACGATTGTTCAAAAACGCAGTGTTAATTCACATAGACATTTGACCGAGGGAACCGGAGCCTCGGAGGCGGGACTTATTCTTCAGAGGTCTATGGAGAGAACGAGCTAGCCCGGGCTGTCTGTCTGACAAAACAAGGAGTGGCTGAGCACTCGATTATTACAATGGACGTCAATGACCGGTCAACTGCCCGATTTCAGACCACGTACCCAGGGAGAGGGGGAGAGTTGAGCAAAGACCACGGCTGATTCACATCTCGACATAGACGATGTTAACAATCAACCTTCTCCAATTCATCAAAAGTTCTTGAAGGAAACATTTTTTTATCGTTTTTGTTCATTTGTGTTTTATTTCTATGAAGAACACCTATCCTGATGGATATCACGTCTTTGGCAGACGGAGGCAGGAAGCTGTCATTATTGCACTACCATGGAGTTTCCTGTTGGATAAAGAAAGGAGGCGTGTTTTTTGAGGGAAACTGGTTTTAGCACTTCAGAAATTATGGTTTGGTTGGTCTCCAGTAGAAGGGAAGGACTTAGGCCATAGTTCTCTGTGGAAACATTTTTTTCATTTTATTATTTTATTATCTGAAATGGCTTAATCGTAATCAATACAATTTCTTGGGAGAAGTCGATCCTGGCTTAGGATGGCCGTTTAAAACAGTCTAAAATAAGTAAACAACTGATAACTTCTAAAGCCAACTGTATTTTCTCAAAGAGGAGGAAACCAGTTTGAAGGTTCCTGTGTGAGTCTGACAGACCAGTATGTCCTGGTCAGACCACACTGAAACAGACTCACAGTCAGAGGGAGGGCTGAGCTATTTATTTAATATCTACTAATTTATTTATTTCTAAAGAAAAAAAACAACAGAAATTATTGAAATTATTGAAGAATTCTATTTTCTTTTTTTTCCTCGCTGATGAAGAAAATCCACGTTGGTCTTCCAGAGACAACAAGTATTTGTTGTAAGCAGACACCGCCATCTAATAATAATAACATGTAGTTCTATCACTGAATCAGTGTGTGCGTTCATCTAGAAGGATTTCTTTGCAGATTCTAATCATAGGCAAAATTGCACTTTTTTGTACTCATTGTGTTTACTCGTGATAACATCGTTCGTGTGCTGATAAAGTGGCTCCTGGTGGGGATTGGATTTGTTGCCCGGTGGTTTTCCTGGTGCCATGCGTCTAAATCCCCAAACGTCTGGTGATGGCTGTAAGGAAATAAGCCCGAGCTGCTTATCTGTTATAATTTTTTATTTAATATAACAATGTCCTGCCATCCTGGCTCTGGCCCCTGCAGCTCTACGGTGGACAGACCAGACCCGAAGCCTTCCACACTAGACCTGTCCGGGGTTAGCTCCCTGCTCACTGCCAGGCCGAGGGGAGGAGCTCACTCCGATGCGTCCATGTTAGCTCCCGCCCACAAACAGACGTACGAGTTGAACTAGACATAGATATATATAGAACACTAGATGTCTCATCCGCGCTGCTGGCCAATGGAGTCGAACGTCCACACTGGCGGCCATCTTGCCACAGTTAGCTCGCTCACCCATAATGTTGTGTTGGTAGTGGTACATGTACTTTTTAAATAACCATTTGCTCAATTTTCAACCGATTTTCAAACAGTTTGGTTTGTTATAAACGTCAGAGATGTAGTTATGACACTGCATACTAAGCATACTAACCCTAAAAAAATAGAATAATCTAAAATAGGTACAAGATTTCCCTTTACAAATAGTAGTTTGTAAGAAACCAAACCTTTTGTAAATCCATCAAGATTTCAGCGAGATGAGTATTAGCATTTGTGCAGATCACTGACCGTACCTCAGGTACCACCAGAAAGCTTGCCTGTGCCAAGATGGCTACCTGTGATGACGTTCTAGACTCCGCCATGAGACATCCAGTGTTCTATATATATCTATGTTGAACCCGACGTGTGTCTGAAGCGGACGTCCGGCCCGCCATGCTTCTGTGTTCCCCGGCTGGTGATGACCTCACCGTGTCCGTCAATACTCTCTCGGATGGATCTTTGATTGATCTCTGATCGGCGGTGCCGTCAGTCCAGGATTCCAGTAATGCTAGGCCCAGCTTTTTCCGATATAATCTGGGTTTAGCAGAGAAGATCATCCGGCATTATGTGTCTTGAGAAACGAACGATAAAGGGCTGAATTATCTTGTCGGGTCACACATTTTAAACGAGGGTTTAAAGACGCTTAGACGGAGGGGATTAGCATTAGCGATAGCGCTGGAGATGGTTTTACTACGGTGGCCTGGATGGGTCAGACAGCTGAGTGTGTATATACTGTAAACGTGTGTGTCGTTGCTGTGTCGTGTGTTTGACTTGAGTCTGTACATTCCATTTCTAGGAGTAATATATTTGTTTCTTAAGCGTTGGCCGCGTTGCGTCTGTGTAGTCGAGATGACCTGAAGTACAGAGGGGAGTCGTAGCCGTCTCTCCACCTTCTCCCGTCGTCGACGCACGGCGCTTTAACCTTTGAGTCGTCTCTACCGTGTTTAACACTTGCATCGTACTTTAGACAGTACGACAGTATTTTCAGTTGGGGGAATCCACTCCCCGAGGTACCTTTTAGACGTTCTGCTGACTGCCATTGTAACCATGTACCATGAACCATGTAACCAAGAGGGATAATAAAAAGCATTTTGTTTGCATGAAATCCACCTTGTTTTGTCTTCATTACAACTCCCTCTGCCAATCCCAGCCAAGATGGGGGCAGGTGTCTCAAACAGTTGGCTC
>NW_028179024.1:0-13051 GCF_964030765.1 Micromesistius poutassou | reverse complement strand
TCCACCACGGCGTACGTGTGTGTGTGTGTAAGTATTTTGTGTGGACATGAACAGTGTTGTAAAGGGCAATGAGAGACATGAGAGAGCCCAGTATATAAAGTGTGAATGTCACTTGTGATAAGGTCAGCGCTTGATTCTCTCTGAGGCCGGCCCGTTTTTCCCTCTCTGACGAGCAGATGAACCTCCACAGTGTGGAGGGCGACGAGGGAATCAAAGGCACTTTGTTATTTCTGACGCCGAGCAACACATGTCACAATTATTGTCAAATGAATATTTCAGTTTACATATATTCCCTGCGTCAAGATCAAATGGTGACACTTGAGTCGTTTTATTTTGTGCACACAATATGTGAGTTAAGAAGAGGGCATAAGGAAAAGGAAATACAAAACACTGGGAAAATGATTGAAAAGATTTATTCACAACCTATGCTTTAATTAGCACTTAGTCTATAAAGCAGTTTGATGAAAATGTCTTTGATAGACATGTTTTCTCTGCTGTTTCCCTGACCTCAGCCACCCTCCTCAGTTCATTCTCATTCAAAGAACATTTGACTTTTCTCTCTTTCTGTCTACTCCTCCACATCTCGCTCTCTCTCTCTCACTCGCCACACACTTAAGCGCACACACACACACACACACACACACACACACACACGCATGCACACACACGCACACACACACACGCATGCACGCACGCACGCACGCACGCACGCACACGCATGCACGCACGCACGCACGCACGCACGCACGCACGCACACACACACACACACACACACACACACACACGTCTGTGGAAGAACTTCACAACTTCCATTTCTTCATTCCCTTACTCCTATATCAGCTCTTCTTGGCTAATCAGCCCGGGCCCAATTATAATCAGCTGCACAGGCACCTCATCCCTACGGGGCCTCGGGAGGGCCAAAATGCATTGATGCTGACTGACGTTAATTTGCATGACTTTTTGGCCTCCATAAGTAGCACTGTTTTCCTCCTTCTCTCTCAGCAGTGAAAGACAATGGGAAGGCAGTAGTAGAGGACTAGGTGGAGGGGGAATCAAAGAGAGAGAGAGGAGGATGGGGTCAGTGGATCTCATGTTATTAAATCTCAGCCAATCGTGAGAGAGCGAATTCAAAGGGATTTCTCCTTTGACCCCCCCCCATATGGGTGACGTCAGGTGAGAGGCTAGTGGGGGAAAAGAGGGAGGGGGGGATGGTAACCTTTAACCCTTCCCAAGAAATCTGAGCATCTCCCTGGCCACAGGACGACCTGTGCCTGTAAATACCAGCACGCGCCACAGTATTCAAATATTTGATTTGAGATCAAATTTAACACGATTTTTAGTACGATTATGAGTATGATTTTCTGAGTAATGCTGTATGTTTTACACAATTTGTAAAATGAGTGACGGATTGATAAGCAAATAAATGCTTAACATTTAGATTATTTCCCTTCTTATTCTCAGAATGAATCTTCTAATACTTCTCTGTAGTTCCTCCTGGATGTTAGGGGAAGGGAGGGGGCATATGAAGGCACAGGGTGGAGATTGTATGTAAGCCTGACATTCTCAGACGTCAAATCTTCGTGTTGGTTGGCATTAATATATGAAAGAGTTTTTAGCTGCTGCTCTGTGCTGTGCTGTAGCCTACTTAGTGTGTGTGGGTGGGTGGGTGTCCTAAACTGAATCCTGACAGGCCAGGGCCCGGTTTCCCGAAACCTTCTTAAAGCCTTCTTAACGCTCCGTCATTCGTAACCTCTACTTTAAGTTCTACCTTAACATCTCGCATGTTTCCCGAAATGTTCTTTGCTACAAATCTCTTTCGATAAAATGTCTATTTTCATAAATAATAAGTCAGACACCTTTTGTAAACAGAAAATCAATATCCTCATTTGAACGGCTGCGACGGATGTAGCCTAATTAAGGATGTGATTGCCTCCTCCGCTGTTTCTATATTTTCTATACATTTTTTAAATCAATGTAGGCTATCCTATGTTCGCCCATGGTTAAATAAATGAAGGATTTCGAGCAATGTTTTATTCGCAAAGACGGCAATATTTTTTAGAATGCTGTCGCATGAAATGGAAAATCGATCTCTGCGCAATCGATTTCAGCACGTTCTTTCTGGACAGCGTCGTTCAAGGAGTGTTTCCTAAGAAGACTCCTAAGACGCCTATAGAGGTAAACATGTAGTAGCGCACTAAGAGTGGACGTTATCGTTACAGTGTATTGTATTTGGAAACTGTGTTATATACAGCAGGCCTACATAAAATACCAATTGTTTGTTCTGAATTCGCTGTGGTAAGTGTGTGTGTGCATGTGATGTATTGCATTTAATGAGTTTTATGCATTGTGTCCTTTATGCACAGTATAAATGAGAAAATCATTAAGAACTTAACTGGCTCATAATTGTTTATTCGAGCGTTCAGAAAAATCCTAGAACTGCCACTGCACACACACACACACACACACACACACACACACACACACACACACACACACACATACACACACACACACACACACACAAGGAAACAATGTTTCTGTGATATTCCTGGGACATGTTTCGAGCATTTTCGTTGGCAAATAACCAAACAATGCTGAGAGACACACCCACACCCACACACACACACACACACACACACACACACACACACACACACACACACACACACACAGCACTACATGGCCCATCTCTGTGTGTCCTGGGCATGTACCCAAGCTGTGGCCAGCCTGTCCTGTGTCACAAGCTGGCAGTCTGCTGTTTTCTGTGTGTGAGCCGTGTTGTCGCCATGTCATGGCTTGTGTCCTATTATCACCCCTTACACACACACACACACACACACACACACACACACACACACACTCTTGCCCCGTCTTGGACTGGGACACCAGCCAATTTTGGCTCAGGGACACTGAACACAGAGGCTTTGTGTATTTGTGTGTGTGTGTGTGTGTGTGTGGGGGGGGGGGGGGGGGGGGGGTTGTGTGTGAGTGTATTGGGGGTTACCACATGGCTAGTCCACCTCCTAGTGGTCATCTCTGTAGTGGCCTGCTGTAATGAAAACATTTGAATATACCGTATAGAAATCTAGGTGACTGTGTGTCAGTGTACACACATTAGCACATTAGCAGCTAAGGATGGACACAGAATCTTACATTCCCAAAAAAGTATTTTTTTTATTCTGAAGAACCAATAAAATTATGGCAAATATTTACAAATAATGACTTCTTAGCTTCACATTACAGGTACATACATGGAGTAATTCACCAACAACAGTCACTCAGGTGGACGGATGGATAGGTACACAGACTGGTTTCCAAGAGATGCATCCAGCAAACTGCATTTCAATATTTCACAGTAAAAGTCAACTTAAGAAATAAAATAATTATAATTACTCATATTAACAATAAAAATATAAAAAATAAGGATAATATCAAATTTACCATTTATTTCCGGTTTTCTGAGTCAAAATTGGTCACAATTCAAGGAAAAAAGTAAAACAAAAAAGTGATATGATATCTTTGGCAAATCGCACTGCAGTAAAATACATTCAAATATTAAGACAACACACAACACACAAAGAGAAAAAACACCAAGTTTGTTTGCAACTACTAGAAAATTGGATAAAAAACATACACATTTTCTTAAAGAAGCATTTCTTTCAACTTTTTTTTAATCTTTCCCTCATGAATATTGAAGGATATTTTTTAATTAACTGTAGTTTTGTGTTTTCATCTGTAAGACTTTTTTGCCATCATATGTTAGATTTTTTTATTAGTCTTTTCGAAATTCTGTGATGCCTGTTTTGGTCTTTTTAAAACAGGCATCACAGACTTTGGTGAACAATGCAGATATGTACTATTTGATCTATTTTTCCCCTTGGACGAAAAAGAACTAGCTATTTTTTTAATAAATGTATTTTTTTTTTACTTTTTACCAAAAATGCCACAGATATAAGTATCTCTTTAACACCCCAAATAGGAAGCCATGGACACAAAAAAACTCTAGATTGTTACACGAAAGGCCACAGTCAGGTGAAAAATCATGTTATCACTTTTTTTTTGATTGAAATATCTGCTTTGAAAGTACAATACAGTTTGTAGGCTGAATCAGGCCTGTGTGTATGTGTGTCTGTATCTGGATGTGTGTGTGTGTGCGTGTGTGTGTGTGTGTGCGTGTGTGTGTGTACATGTGTGTGTGGGTCTCCTCTTCCACAGTTGAATAATATTAAGATGTCCAGAACATTAAAACACTCTGGTATTGTGGAGATCTGCCCAGAGCCTAGTTATAATACCAACCGAGAAAACAGATTGTGCCGCTAATTGCTGTCAGGACGTGATGTTGAAGTCCCTGCAGGCCGTGGGCGACAGTACCGCGTCTGCACGGCCTCATTGAGACACGCTGAGAGAAGGCGGAGATAACACTGAGAACACAGGTCCTGTGGCGCTGCGCATACAAAAGCTTTGGTAGAAATAATAATCGTAGAAATCCATCCGTTTGCAGTGCTTTTGGTTATCGGTTTTGATTTAGAGGGTTCGGGTTTATGTGGGGTCTATGTGGAGTTGGTGTTATTGTTTATTGATTTTTTTTAATTGTGTAGCTTTATTGAAAGAACGATGAGTCCGAGATGTGTTATCAGTCAATATTCACCACGGGGCCACAAGTAAGATACAAGCAGAGTGTATTGCTATTGCCTTGACCTCAGCACAGAACAGCCCGCTGCCTCTCTGCATATAGAGCGCGCTCTGACTGGACTCACACCTGACCGGGCGGAGAGAGACAGAGACAAGACCGGGGAGGGGATTAATAGGACTGTCTTACTCAGAGAAGCAGAGAGGGAGAGAGAGAGTGTGAGACAGAGAGAGGGAGAGGGAGAGAGAGACAGAAAGAGAGAGAGGGAGAGAGGGGGGGAAGAGGAGGAGGAGAGAGCGAGAGAGAGAGAGAGAGAGAGAGAGAGAGAGACAGAGAGAGAGAGAGAGAGGACGGATGTCTAAACGAAGGTCACAGGTATAAATCTAAAGGGAGACTTGGATAGTCCTGGTGGTGTGTTGTGGTCTTTAAGGGGGGAGAGGCAAGAAGAGGAGCCTAGGCAAGGAGAGGAGACGGGGGGGATGAGGAGAGGAGACAGGGAGATGAGGAGAGGAGACGGGGAGATGAGGAGAGGAGACAGGGAGAGGAATGAAGAAGAGGAGGAGGCAGAGGAGAGCAGAGGAAGCGAGAGCAGAGGGGAGGAGGAGGAGGCGGGGGGGGGAGGAGGAGAGGAGACGACGAGAAGAAAAGAGAAGATGGGGGGGGGAGGAGGAGAAAAAAGAGGAGTGTGAGATATGATGAGATTAGGGTTGGGGAGTGAGGTGTGTGTGTGTGTGTGTGTGTGGGGGGGGGGGGGGGGGGTGGGGGCTGGATGAGGTTCTGATGGCACAGCAGGTTTGGCCTCCCCTGGGACACATGGGGCAGGAAGGGGGGCTGCGTGGCTCCTTCCAGAGGACAAAGGGAGAGAGACACCGCTGGTGTGTGTGTGGGCGAGAGAGGGGGAGAGGGGAGGCTCACATCTGTATGTATATTTCGGTGTGTGTGTGTGTGTGTGTGTGTGTGTGTGTGTATGTGTGTGCTTCTCTGTTTGTCTTTGTATACATTTGCGAGTTATGTGTGTGTGTGTGTGTGTGTGTGTGTGTGTGTGTGTGTGTGTGTGTCCCCTCCCACCCACAATAACAGCAAGCAACCTCCACATTGCTGTACTCCGTGTCATAGCTGTCAATCAAGGGGACTGGGGGGGACAACGGGAGCCCGCCCTCTCTCCCCACGTGAACCAATTAGGTCAGAGCAATGGCAAGGCAAGCTGTGTCATAATGAGATGCATAGTTAATTAGCAGTCTTATGAACACGTCGCTGTACACCGCGCTACAGCCCGGGATTCATCTGTTGAACGGGGGGCCGTTTAGAAACAGCACCGCCGGGGTCTTGGAAGAGGACGAGCGATAAGCTGAGAGGGGGGCTGGGGGTGTTGGGAGGGCTGGGGGTTGTTGGGGGGGCTGGGGGTGTTTGGGGGGGGGGCTGGGGGTATTGGGGGTGTTGGGGGTTGTTGGGGGCAAGGGGGGCTGGGGTTTGTTCCTCAAGGTGATTTTCAATCCATATGTCTTCTTGCTTGAGCTGCTGCCCCCGCGACCCGACCCCGGATAAGCGGACGACGATGAGGATGAGGATGTCTTCTTGTTCTCAACGGTGTACATGGAAACGTTTATATATATATATATAGGCCTGTCGCTGAAACGACGCTGATGGAATAAGACGGACGGTTACGTATTACTTGGGACCCGATCGCTTTGACCCCAGACAGCTCCGTCGGCGTTCTAACCGGACGGACGTTGAATCGTCTCCTCGTTGGCTTGAGGAGGTTTTTTTTTTTACCATGGACTCCTTGTTGAGTCGTTTGTTTTGGGGTTAGGGCGGTTGGCTTGGCGTTTGGGGCGTGGGGTAATGTAATTCCCGGTGCGGTGGTGATCAGATTTGGAGGCTGTGCCGGCCTACGTATGGTTGCCACGGTGACAGCCGACGACCTGCGGTCTGACCGCCTGTTGTGGTTGTAATTGTTCAGCCCTGTGTTGTTGGCACAAGCGGATGAGATTTGTTTCAGAAGTGAGTTTGAGGAGAGATGGACGTTCGCATTTCCGTGGTGACCCACGGTCACCGTTGTTGTTGTTGTTGTTGTTGTTGTTGTTGTCAGTTTTACATGGGGGAGAGGGGGGGGGGGGTTCTCATACAAAACTAAAGGCACTGTCCTTGTTTTCAGCTGGTGTGGTTTCAGGTTTATAATAATGCCTCGGAAAGATCAAGAGAGAGAAAGACAGAGAGAGAGAGAGAGAGAGAGAGAGAGAGAGAGAGAGAGAGAGAGAGACGAGGAAGAATAAAGGCAAGACTAGCAGAGCGAATTGTTCTTTAGAGTTGTTCACGCACAACTTTTAAGGTCTACAGATGTCAAGGAGTCAACTGACCCTGCTACTTTGAAGAGGGGTCTAGCGTCATCACGCGCAGTGTGAGATGTGTGAGTGCGTGTGTGTGTGTGTAGCGACGGTGTCTCCTGAGGCCTCGCATCGCAGAGCCTCCGGAATGCGCTAAAACTACACGGTAGCAAGGATTCGCCACATTGAGCCGCGCTTACGCAAAAAAACCAACAAACGAATGTCAAACGACAACAAAAAAAGTTGTAAACACTTGCAGACAATGGCTTAAACAACACCACACACACGCACACGCACACACGCACACGCACACACGTCTTTATTCATCTCAAAGAGAAAATCATTGAGGCTAAAACCTATATTTTGAAATGGGACCTTTTGTTAAAAAAAGTGAATAATTCATATTGACTTACTTTTTAAAATTTATTTGGTGATTACTGTAAGCGTCCTCTGTTGGGACGACAGGATGCTACAGGTACAGGCTCAGAAAGGCAAGGCCCCCCTGGTCACAGATCTGATATCAGCAGACAGATGTAGATGGGTGAGTAACTAAAGGCTGTTCTGAGGACGGGGTAAGGCCTCGACCCGTCACGCAATCGTCACAGTGCAGAACTGACGGGGAAACAAACAAAAAACATTTCACTTTGTTTTTTTTTCGTTTTTTCTATAAAAGCATCTTTTGTGGTTGGCATGGCGACGCTTAACAGCTATGGGAATAAGAAGAAGTGTTTCACAAATCACACTTTGTTTGTACGTGGCTCTGAATGGATTTCAAACGTGAAAACGGCGCCTTCTTGATAGTGATTGATTCTCTTTGTGCTTTTGTAGTCAGCGAGCCATAAAGCGGGCCCGTCTTTGGGGAGTTTAAAGAGAGAGGGATAGACACAGAGAGAAAGAAAGAGAGAACTAGTGTGCCGCCGCTTCCTCAAGCCTTCGCCCGGGACTCAGGAAGTGATTCGGTATGGCGTCACACTGAGAGCGGGCACCTGTGTTGAACTCATACCAGGCGTCAAAACCTTCAGACAGGAAATCAGCAGTGGCTCCACATTTATAAACAAGAAAGACTTTCATTTCAACATTTCAGGACGTCATGTATCACCGCGTGCTCACCACCATCATCATCTTTGTGAACCTCATCATCACTACTCTAGCACAACGGCGCAATACTGATTATAAATCAATACAGGTTTCCACTCTGGTCAATGAGTGCAGTGCAGAAAGCTTCTAAATATATTACTCTGTCGCACAGCTCCATTATAAATAGCTCTTGGTCGGGACTAAGGGTCTTGGGCGGAGAGGGTGGAGGGAGGCCCCTCCTCATTGACACCACCTCCAGCTTTATGGCGGGAATCTGGCCTGTGCTTTTGTTGAACAGTCTGTGTTGTGATCAGCGTTGCATTCATGCTCTTTCTAAGAATCAAAGTATGGACGGTGTTATATGCTTCCATGACGGCAGTGTGCTGGGACTGTCTTGGGCTTGTGAAACAGATTGAAATGGGCCCCGCAGGAGGGAGTAGGAAACACCCTGTGTTCCTGATGGGGAAGGAGCTAGTTTGTAAGGGGTGTGAGTTGTGTGTGTTGTGGTGGAAACCCAATTTCTCTTTGGGTCATCTGGACCTACCAAAGTTAACCAATTAGATTGTCTTTACTGAACTGAAACAACAGACTGATTTGATGGAGTCTTGCACATGGTATGTCTGGTGAACACAGTTGACTCCCACTGGTAAGAATTATTCCCCCAAAAATAACAGCAATAACAACACCACCTTATTCAGTCAATCACTATCACATTAATTTTCTCTACTGCTAAACATATTGGGGTAGTTTGAAGATAACATGGTGCTTTGATATAGTGTGTGTGTGTGTGTGTGTGTGTGTGTGTGTGTGTGTGTGAAAATGCATGTGTGTGAGAATGCATGTGTATGTGTGTGTGTGTGTGTGTGTGTGTGTGTGTGTGTGTGTGTGTGTGTGTGTATGTGTGTGTGTTTGTGCGTGTTCATTGAAATCTCATGAAGATCTTTATGGCAGGTTAGGGTCAGTCCATCAGGCCTGGTAACATGATGCGGGCAGGATTCTCTAGCTCTGTGCTGCGGCGCAGCAGGGCATTGGTTGGGTTAAGAGTCAATCAAAGAAAATCCAAACTTCACTGACGTCAAGAAGTTACTCCTTCCTCTTGTTGTTGGCTGTGATTGGATGGTGCTGGTGCTATCCCTCCCTCTTCTTAAACTCTCGCCTCCTCCTCCTCTTCCTCGCCTCTCGATACGACCCGTCAATGACGGTCATAGGCCGAGGCTGTTGCCGTGGCGCCAGGCCCCGCCCCCCTAGACGTGGTACTGTAGTAGTATGGTGACCCTGGAGTAGACGTGCAAAGTATTTGTTAATATTTGTCCAAACTTTTTTTTTCTTTTTATTTCATCAGCAAATGTAACATTATCGAAGAACTTTAAGTACCGGAACAGAATAAAATGACTAGAATAAAAGGGTGTCAATAAAAAGTTAAAAGCTTCTCTATTTTTTATGCGGTTTTATATATCAAATGTGGAGAGTAATTAGAGGCTGACATAGCGTGACGTGAGATATTAATTAAATGATGTTATATAAAGAATCCCCCCGAGGTCCTCAGGCATGCAGAACAAACTGACAAAACCAACTCAAACTAAGTCTAACTGTCTTCTGCTCTCTGTCTGTCTCTCTCACACACACACACACACACACACCGACACACACCGACACACACACACACACACACACACACACACACACACACACACACACACACACTGACATACACACACACACACACACACACACACACACACACACACACACACACACCGACATACACACACACACACACATACATACACACACACACACACACACACACACACACGCACACACACGCACACACACACCGACATACACACACACACACACACACACACACACACACACACCCACGTGCAAACACAGACATGCACACACACACACACCGACATACACACACAGACACACACACACACACCAACACACACAGTCTAAGTGACAGTCTAAGCCGACCCAGAGTGCAGCTCTACAACCACTGATCCCTGGAGTCTATTCTCCCCTCAGGTAGGAGGTCAATACAATACTGTAACCCCCTCACACACACACACACACACACACACACACACACACACATACACACACACAAACGTGTGCACATGCACACCTGCCTTAAACCGTGGAAGGAGACAGACATATATACGCACATAAGCATACTGTTATTTTTCACACGCACACATGAATGCACACACATCTGTCACAATCAAAAAATTGAACTACAAACACTCCCCCCCCCCCACCCCTCCTACACACACACACACACACACACACACATTGTAGACACACACACACACACACATTGTACACACACACACACACACACACACACACAGCTGCTGCCACTGTCACTGGCATCAATCAGCTCAGGGGTGTGTAGACAGGCGCTGTCTGTCCGCCGTGGAGGTAATCTCCGGGGACTCAGGGAGGAATCCAGGCATCACGCACGGCTGACAAACTATTTAGTCTCACTCAACGCCTCAGACACACTTACTCCTATTCCTCCGTTGTATTCCTTCACTCATCAACAGCATCCTCATCCTCATCCTCATCCTCATCCTCATCCTCATCATCCTCCTTCTCTTGCCATTCTGCTCGTTGGTCGTGTAACCCAGTGGTCAAATACATCTCTCTCCCCCCCCCCCCCCCCCCCCCCGGCGTGTCTTTTACACACCCACACACACACACCCACACCCACACGTCTTTCATTCTCAACCTCTGGGTGTTCATTCCTTTCATGCATGCGTCCTGCCTCTCTAACGCTCTCCTGTCGGGGGCGCTGTTTGAAAGCACCTGCTGGCGTTGGGTTCAAGTTGGGTAGAAAACTTCTTCGTTCTCTCTATGTGTCTCTCTCTCTCTCTCTCTCTCTCCCTCTCTCTCTCTTTCCTCTCCCTCTCTGTCTGTCTCTATGTCTCTCTCTCTTTCCTCTGTCTCTCTTTTCTCTCTCGCTCTTTCTTCTCTCTCTCTCTTCCTTTATCTGGCGTTGGGATCACGTTGGGTAGAAAACTCATTCTCTCTCTCTCTCTCTCTCTCTCTCTCTCTCTCTCTCTCTCTCTCTCTCTCTCTCTCTGTGTCTCTATGTCTCTCGGTCTGCTGGACCTACCTTGCATCTGGCTGGCCTGGCTGGAGAAGAGGCTGGAGGAGCAGCCGATCTCCGTCCCCAGCAGAGAGCTGTAGTCCTGCTGGAACACTGAGGGGACAGAGAAGGGGGGGGGGGGGGGGTCAGCACAGCGCACCATCCCCGGCCCGACCACACCCATTGACCTTTTAACTGTCACCTCTGACCCCGTCGCCTTAAACGTGACCCAGCGCCCCGTCTTAGGGAAGGGTTCGGGTGGGGGGGGGGGCTTTCACTTAGCATTGACACAGAGTGTGCATATCCATTTAAGGCGGCTTCCTGCTTACAATGGCAGAGGAGGCCTTAAGGAGGAGGATGTAAGGTGGCTAATATATTAAAGAGTCAACCTTAAGGAGGAGGCTTTTAAGGTGACTAATATATTAAAGATTCAGCCTTAAGGCGGAGCCTTTTAAGGTGATTAGTAAATTAATGAGAATCGCCTGATGAAAATGTGATTACAGCTCAGCTGTTATGTGTGGGAGGGATTTTAACGCTAAGTTTCTTGTCTTTTTTGTTGAAGTGAGAGCGATCGGGGGCCGTTTAAAACATCACATCGCCATAGCGCGGACAAGAGTGCGGTGGAGGTTTTAATGAGCTTCCTTTTCTGCTTTTATCTCCCTCAATACCTTTTCACTTACCAGTGGTTCTACACGTATCACTCTAACAGCCTTTCGCGGCGACATTAGCTAAATCACGAGTAACATTGTGATGGATTCTATTGCGTTGGTTAACGCGTAACACCGTTAATTGCAGTGACATTGTTAAGGGAAAGCCATTTGGACAGGGCAGATATGGCCCATCGTGAAGCTGGGTTTCCTCAGTCAGATTGAAGTGAGCTCGGCTCATAGGATAATTGAGCCCATTACGGGACCGCCATGCTGATTGAATACACTCACCTAACAAACTGGGGTTAGGAAATCTCCACGATTCGTTGTAAGTGGAATACTGCGGATGGGAGTAGGGGCTCCCCGAGAAATCTCCTCCTGGGAAAAAAATGTACAAATACATTTTGGTTTAGAAAAGATCTTATTGGGGTTCAACATTAGAACGTGAGAAGGTGTTACTTTGTAAATGAACACAAAAAAAAAAAAAAAGTGAAAAAGATCAAAAGTAGCGTATCGCATTGTCCGCGTTTGCAGTTTAAATCGTGGATATTCCAAAGCATATTGACTAATAAAGGTTTCCCATTCAAAAGGACCTACAGGAAATAAAGGAAGTGAGTATCGGTGTTAGCTATGCTGCCAGAGAGTGAGTCAGTCTGCTACAGTGGATGATAGCCCCACTTTTCTACCTCATTTACTAGCTAGCGTCTAGGGTCTGCTCCTTCCTCCTCTCCTCCTCTCCTCCTCCTCCTCCTCCTCCTCCTCCCTCCCTCCCTCCCTCCCTCCCTGCCTCATCTCTCTCTGGTCTCTGGGCCCCGGCTGACCGGGGCCGGGGTCCCGTCACCCCCCACATCAAAACAACATTCCTCCCTCCGCGCTTCTCTCTCTTCCTCTCTGTTATTTCATCTTCCCTCTTCCTCCTCCAACATCCATCCCTCCGCTTCCTCTCCTTCTCCTCCCTCCTCCCCCTCTCTCCTGATCCTTCTCCCAAGGGGGATCCCTCTCCCTCTCTCTCCCTTTGCTGACAGCCACAGACCCTGAAGCCCCCCCCCCCCCCACCCCGACACCTCCATCTCTGAACCCCCCCCACCACACTCACACACACACACAGCACCACCCATCCAAGCCCGCCCCACGTTACTCTCTCCCTCTCGTTCTGTCGGTTCTGCCTCACTGCTCTCCTACACCCCCTCTGAGTGTCAGCCCCCCTGCTGCCGAGAGAGAGAGAGAGAGAGAGAGAGAGAGAGAGAGAGAGAGAGAGAGAGAGAGAGAGAG
>NW_028179025.1:0-7500 GCF_964030765.1 Micromesistius poutassou | reverse complement strand
TGCAGGCTACTCGAAACCCTATGAATGAACCTGAAGAGCTCTTCAGAAGCATCTGAGCTCAACGTTTAAGTATATGAAACGAAAGAAAGGGCCAACCAGGCCATACATACAGTATATACCTATGAAAACATTGATTCGAATAATGGGACGCGCTGGTTCAGAATAGTATTTCACAGTAGTTGGAGAGGCAGAGAGGAGACAAAGTGACTCGACGGGCGAGGATGTGGAAAGACGCCATGGCAACAGCGCTGTCAAACCAGATCCTGACCGAGACTCAGGACGCATTATGCAGCATTTCACCAAAGGGGATTAAGGAAATCGACACACACACACACACACACACACACACACACACACACACACACACACACACACACACACAACCAATTAACCTATTGATGTAATTACGGCCAGTGAATTGATTAGGGAGAGCGAGAGAGAGCTTCGCACTGTCTTCCAGGAAGGCAGTGTGTCACCGGGTTGATGGACGAGACGGGGACCCAGTGTGTGAGGTCAGCCTGCGTGTTAATGAACCGCCACTGTATTATTATGCATTCAATAAGGAAACATGGGCAGAACCAGGAGCGCTGATTGCGTTCGGGCGTTGGGACCGTTTAGCAGAGGAAGTGTTCTCCGAGACGATGGATGACGGCTTGAATGAAAAATGAGGATTGAGAGGATTGTGTCTGCGTGCGTGTGTGTGTGTGTGTGTGTGTGTGTGTGTGTGTGTGTGAGAGAGAGAGAGAGAGAGATAGAGAGAGAGATTGCACGTTTGTGTTTCGAATGTCTGTGTGCTTGTGTGTGGATGTGCATGTGGTTGTTTGTGTAATGTGTAATGTTGTGTGCATGTCAGTGTGTGTGCGTGTGGGTGTATAGTGTGGTTTGGATCGAGTTTGCTTTACTTGGAAAATGCCATTACAAAGGAATTATGCTGAAAAGTAATTCACTATACGCCCATTAGTCTGATCTCGTCCCGTTTACTAATTTGCATCAAGATAAATCGAAGCCAAATCTAATAATGTTCTCCAGAGGTCAGCTATCTTTGGGCTGCATTGCATGACCATTTGTCACAGGCAACTAAAGAACTGCTTTGCTGAGGAAGAATAAAAGAACATCTCTCTGTCTCTCTTTCTGTTTCTGTTTCTCTCTCTCTCTCTCTCTCTCTCTCTCTCTCTCTCTCTCTCTCTCTGTCTCTCTCTCTCTCTCTCTCTCTCTCTCTCTCTCTCTCTCTCTCTCTCTCTCTGTCTCTCTCGCTCCAGGTATCACTGTGCTGCTGTCTCTAACGGTCTTCATGTTGCTCGTGGCAGAGATCATGCCGGCCACATCCGACTCCATTCCTCTAATAGGTACGTGTGTGTGTCAGTGGGGGGGCTGGGCGGGGGGGACTGTGTGAGTACATCAATGTGTGTGTCTGGTCAGCCGGCGGCCCGGGCGGGGCTGTGTGTGTTCCAGGAAGCGGATCCTAGTCCGTGACCAGCCTTATTGGCCTCAGCAAGGTTCATGGGGGTTAAAGATTTCTATACCGTATGTGATGGGTTTTCTGGGTTTGTTGAGTTTTAATCTCAGTGTAGTTCTTTATTTATCACGGGGTGTTGGTTTCCGTCCCATAGCAAACGGTAGCCATGTGGTATTTAATGCTCATGCTTCAACATTATGGCTCCTGGGTGGTGAATGGGACCCTCTGGATAGGCTCCACTAAATTCGTCCATCTGGATGCTGTTAAATTTTAATTGACAAAATGATAAGTCTTCCAGCTGCAAAAACAACAAAAAAAAATGTAACAATAAAAATGTACGCACGGGACAAGGGAAAATGCAGCCAATGATAGACATTAGACACAATACTTTTTTTGGGACATGGCAGGGTAACAACGCCGACGGACCAGTAAGAATGCCGTGTCTCTGCTTATTCACCGCCGCCGTCAGCAGTACTCGTTGGCAAACATGGCCGCCGGTCGCAGCGTGTGTTGTTCTGTAACGCTCCCTCCCCCCTCCCCCCTCCCCCTCCCCCTCCCAGGGCAGTACTTTGCCAGCATCATGATCATCGTGGGGGCGTCGGTCGTGGCCACGGTGGTGGTCCTGCAGTACCACCACCACGACCCCAACGGAGGGACCATGCCCAAATGGGTAAGTCCTCTGGAACTCACCCCCGATCAGGCACACGCACGCGCACAGACGCACACGCACGCACACAGACACGCACGCACGCACACGCACACACACACATATGCACGTGTAAACATCCCGTGTTGCTGTGGAGAACGTGTCAGCATAGAAATACAGCGGACGTGGCTGCGGGGCCATCATTGTTGTTTTCTTTCTCTCTGCTTTGGAAACTTTTTCTTTCTTTTTTTGAGTTGGAGGACTTCTGTGGCGCCTGTTATTTTCAGCGGCTTCTCATCTCTCGCCTGTCACCGACGCTATCCACGCTCTCTCCCTCACTCTCCCCCTCGCTCCCTCTCTCTCCCTCTCTGCGCTCTCTCTCTCACTCTCTCTCCTTCTCTCCCTCGCTCTCTCTTTCTCCCTCTCTCTCTCTCCCTCTCTCGCTCCCTCTCTCCCTGCGCTCTCTATCCCCACACAATCCCCGTTTCGTCTCCCTTTGCCTTTTGTTCTCCGCCTTCACCTCCATAGGGGGAGGGTGGAGGATGCCAGTCTCTGCGTGCGTCTGAGACGTGTGTTCAACAAATGCTTCCCCATCTCCTCCACCGCCCCGTCACCTCATCCTTCAAGGCGGCGTGTTATCAAAGTACCTTCACCGCTGAATCAAACCCCCAATTTACTGCTTTCCACCATTTCCGGGACATTGTTACATTGCGCGGTTGCTCACGCTCATTTTTCGAGGTGTCGTTGGCATACTTGCCTGTAAATCAAACGTATTGAACTTTATTTAATTCATATAATCAGACACAATTTAAAAAGATTTATAAAAAGATATTCAAATATAACTGTAATAATATTGTAATATAGAATAGAAACACCAACCTAATTTAGCCTCGGCGGCCTCTCAATATTGTGTTTAATTTTGCCCATTCTCTAACCTCATCGTAATATCCTTTGCCAACGAGCCGTTCGAATTACGACGCTAATTTCATCCCAACTGCTTGATTTTCAAAGAGACTCGGTGAGTGCGACTTGCATATGTTATCAATCAATTCAGCGTCACTGACTTTAAAGGCCTGTATAAATCTGCCTCCGCCCACTGGCACCACACAGACGGAAGAAGCGATCATAAAACAAGCGGACGTATCTCATTCTAGAAGCACACGTGTGTGACATGAAGAAAATAGAAGGCTGGTGTAGCGGGGGCGGGGGGGGAAACAATGCGTCCGACGTGGCTGTTGTGATTACCGTGTGTACACACGCTCATCCGCTTTATGTCCAAGTCGGGCAAGCGAGCGACTGCAACATTAAGCCTCCCCGTCATCTCCAGGCTGTCTTTGCTCTGATAAATAGCTGCGTTTAGACGGGAAGCGCTGGACAATCAACGAGCCACTGGACGGGGGGAACGGGGGGACGGGGCGGCGGGACGGGGCGGCGGGACGGGGGGACGGGACGGGGGGGGGTTAAGGGAAGGGCGGTGGATCATCCCCTATTATAATTGCATCCGAAATCAACATGGAGCAAACAACAACTAGAGCGCCAGCGGTAGATATGGTCTCAGACCGGCCAGTCAGCCACCAGGGTCTGTTCTCTGGCTAATGGGGGGGGGGTGGGATGAGGGAAGAACAGGGTCGGCTCAGCTCAGGAGGTGGAGCGGGTTGACTTGTAACCGGAAGGTTGCTAGTGGGCTTCTCCTAGCTGAGTGACGAGGTGTCCCTGAGCGAGACGCCTCACCCTGACTGCTGCTGACAAGCGGGCTGTCGCCTTGCGTGGATGTGTGTCCGGCTGTAAGTCGCTTTGGATAAAAGCATCTGCTAAATGCCCTAAAGGTAAATGTAAACAAGATACGATCGAGACAGCAGTTAAAGGTGACTGTAGCTGTGGTTAACTACAACACTATGACACTGATAACCCAAAGCCAGCGTCACTTCTCCTCAGTGTCCGGGACTTGAGGGCCGTGTCTGTAAGAGGCAGCGCTCCTCTCTGGATCAGCTCATTGCGGTAATGTGCAGAAGTGGTAAATCTCTGCCCCAGCCGAGGCCACCATCTTAAATTTCAAACGTCTGAGCCTGCGACTGGATTTACGGACAGGCGCTTTCCCCCCCCCCCCCCCCCACCCACCTTTGCCTGGATGTTGTTTAAGGGCGGCGGGGACACACAAACGCAAACAACCCCAGACGCTGTGTCACATTAGGGTTCGTTTCAGGTCACTTCAGTGAGCAATGAGAACTTCCAAGCGCTCGGTTTGGAAATGCTGTTTTACTGTACTGATGCTCTGAGGGCAGTGGGTGTCTCTCTGATTGTGAATCGCTGAGGCTTTAGAAGGGTGAGGTATGAAGATGGAGGACCAAAACCAATGTCAAGGGTATCCATAACAATGTACAATCATATTCATAATAATGATAATTCATTACATTTGTAACTCTTTGTATGGCCCCCAAAGCGCCTCACAAAGTGAGTGTCACGGGCAGCGCGTGTCCTCCACTTACCGGTGTGTAGCGCCCACCTGGGCGCCACGCACGCCGCACGCGTCGGAATCGCTCGGCATCACCGCGGAGAGGTGAGACGCTCAACTGTCCAATTAGAGACCGTTTATAAATGTTGCCAAATGAGAGAAGACTGCGCTGCCATGCCAACCGGTTCAAATGGGAGGTTAAACGCTTGCTTCGGTTTGTCATTTAATCACCCATTATTATATTAGGCACAGCATTATATTCCGGCGGTGGGTTTTTGAACGCGAGTGCTTATTTCTTCCGAGTGGTCCCTGTGTGAGCGGCGCTCACAAACACCTCGTAACTCTCGTACTGCTCGGGGGGGGGGGGATCTCTCCGGGACGCGCCAGCGTTTTGTGAACGCATGTTGTGCGGCGGCGGAGCAGTCAGCGGCTGATCCGTTCCCTGATGTGTCTGCCGCGTCACGCTTCTCTTCTTTATATTCTCAGTTATTTCGCTCCTACCGCACATCCCCCCGCCCCCCTCCACACCCACCTCCCCCCCCACCCCCCCGCCGCCTCTCGCCTCTCCCCCCTCTCCGTCTCGCCCCATCGTTGTTGTTGTCCTTTTTGCTCACTTGGTTCCCCGACTCACGTCTCCTCTGTCTGTGTGTCTGTCTGTCTCTCTGTTTCTCTCTCTCTTTCTGTGTGTGTGTCTCTCTCTCTCCCTCTCTCTCTCTCCCTCCCTCCCTCTCCCCCCAGATGCAGCTGGTGCTGCTGCAGTGGGTGGCGTGGTTCCTGCGGATGAAGCGGCCCGGCGAGAGTGAGGACCCCGAGCGGCCCCCCTGCGCCCCCCACCTGCGGCGCTGCTCCTCGGGCTCCCAGACCAACAGCCTCCCCAACGCCCCGGAGCCCACCCTCCACCCGCTGCACCCGGGCAGCCTGGCGCCGCTGCAGACGGGCTCCCTGCACGCCGGCGGCGGCGGTGGCCACCCCCACCACCAGCAGCACCACCTGCAGCACCTGCACCACGCCCAGTCCAGCGCCAACAACAACGGCGGCCTGCTGTACATGGGCTTCCAGAGCCTGGACGACGCCTCGCTGCTGGCCGACGCCGTGCAGAGGAGCAACAACAACGGCGGCGGCGGCGGCTCCGGCCTCTCCACCGCCTCGGTGGCGGGGAGCCTGCGGGCGGTGGCGGGCGGGGCCAGCCCGCCGTCGCACTCCCAGGCCCAGTACTGCGTCTCCCCGCCGCCGCCGCCTCCGCCGCCGCCGCTGCTCCCGCCCGCGGCCGGCTCGTTCCACGGCGACACACTGGGCTGTCCCAGCACCGTCTCCAGCGGCGGGGGCTTCGGGGGCGCGGGGGGCTGCCCGGCGATGGGCGGCGGCATGGGGGACCCCCAGCTGCAGGCCCTGCTGGAGGAGGTGCGCTACCTGGCCGACCGCTTCCGGGAGCAGGACGAGGCGGCGGGCACGGCCGACCAGTGGAAGTTTGCGGGCGCGGTGATCGACCGGCTGTGCCTGGTGGCGTTCAGCGTGTTCAACATCATCTGCACCATCTCCATCCTCATGTCGGCGCCCAACTTTGTGGAGGCCATCTCGAAGGACTTCATCTGAGGGCAAGGCGACCGGGAGTAAAACGAAAAAGACGTGAAACGCAAAGGAAAAACCGAACGGGAGCGGGAAAAGGAGAACCGTGGTGGGGGGGGGGGGGTTGACGAGGAGGAAGGGGACGGCGAGTCTTGTGTCACGGACCACCCTGGGCTCGGGAGTCCGGGCGAGCTTTTTTTGGAGGGACGGAAAAAAGCATTTGAAGGAGATAGTTAATAGGAAGTCTTTTGGGAAAAGCAGTGGGATAGATAGCTCTCGACGGGGGGGGGGGGGGCTCGGTGGAATCGGATAAACCACACACACACGGAGAGAGGAGAGAGGAAAAGCGTCGAATAACAGAAAGGAGCCTGAGGGCTGAAACACCACCAAGACCCGCGCCTTCCCCGGCAGGATCAACGGATCGGGTTTGAGATCAGTGGGGCCGCTCCAGAGGACGGGCGGAGGGGGACGGGAGGCACGGAGACGGTACCCGGCGGAGTGCAAAGCCGCCTCGCGATCGGATGTCGGACGAGGACGGAAGAGCGTGAGGCCAAGAGCGAGAGATGGAGAGCGCATCAGGGACAGGGGGAGATAGGTAGGCCCGACAGAAGCCAGATAAAGAAGACTGACGAGGAGGAAGGGGAGTTGTGCTTTATTTCCTGGCAGGGGAAATGACAGTCTCTTTACTCCCACATCCCTAAAACCTGAGCTGAGAGGAGAACTGCATCGTGGGAAGGGATGGGGCTTATGGGGGGGAGAGGGGGCTGGGGGCTTGTGGCAGGGAAAAGAAAGCTGTATTGAGATAAAGGATCAAAGTGACTCCTCCCTCCCTCCCTCCTGGTGACATTCGAATAAAACCAAGAAAACGACAGAAAACCTTTTCCAGGCGGGGAATAAGACTTGACGGGGAGAGCGATGCCGCACAGATAAAGCCAACAGATGAGACCGGAGGCCCCCCCCCCCACACACACAAGCGTCCAATCACAATGCCCTGAATAAGATTGAATTAGGCCGGTTCAGCTCTTTAAAAGATGAAGTCCATTTTTATCTCCTAATGGACCGCTTTAACTATCCTAGTCCTTACCCGACGGAGTGAGTTGCCAATCAGGAATGGGAGAACGATGTTTATCGTCCCTGGAAACGTGCATTAGCCCGGTATCGGCTGTACAATGGCCTCTGGCAGCTGGGGGTAGAGAGTGGCCCCTCACCTCTCAGGGCTGGTTATTAATAGAAGCAGGAGGGCCCTCACGAACAGACAGGGTCGAGGTGGTTCATTCAATCTATATTTTGCTACAGAAGAGATCGAGGGTGATGTGAAATGAATGAATTGCTAGAGCAAATAATCCTATCAATAATGGATATCAACCCTGGCATTGCATT
>NW_028179026.1:17500-30000 GCF_964030765.1 Micromesistius poutassou | reverse complement strand
CCCCTTTCAGGGAAATGTGTCGAAAACAACCCCTTAAAACTCATCACACACGGATACGTAAACACGTAGGTGCTACACGGATTTAAAGTACAGACCAGGGCGCCACATGTCAGCAGACCCCCACACCACTCACCTCCCACCCACAAACCCAGCCAGCCAGCCAGCCTCTCTCCGCCCCCCCCCCCACCTCCCAGCACTCACACAGACACGATCCAACACAAACACTCCCAATAGACTCCTTAGCGCTCGAAAGCAACTTAAGAAACACAAACTCACCTCAGAATCCTTTCTGCTTTCCGGACTGGCGCTCTTCTTTTATCCTCCGTCTCAGACGTCTCGCTCTCCTCTTCTGTCTTTCTCTCTCTCTCTGGCTTACTCTCTCTCTCTCTTTCTCTCTCTTTCTGTCACTGTGTTCTGTCAATTCCCAGCGTACTTGCCGAGCCCCTCCATTTCCACCCCAGCTCGCTCCGGCTCGTCCACTGAGCGCACTTTCACAAGCTCCTGCGTTCCTGGAGTCCCCCCTCGCTATCTCTCTGTCTCTCCCTCTCTCCCCCTCTGTCTCTCTGTTTCTCTCCCCCCCTCTCTCTCTCTCCCTCTCTCGCTGTCTCTCGCTCACTCTCTCACTCTCTCCCTCTCGTGCTCTCTCTCTCTCTGTTAATTCCTCTCTCTCTATGAGTGTGTGTGTGTGGGTATGTGCATGCGAGAGAGAGAGTGTTTCCGTGCTCTGCTCTACCCCTGCTCTGCCTTGCCCCGCCAGCAGCAAGCGGCAAGCAGCAGCACACACACACACACACACACACACACACACACACACACACACACACACACACACACAGGTCTTCCCCGTCGCTCTACGCGCCCGCCCAGGGTCCTAGTGCGCGTCGAGTTCACTGAAAGAATGTCATTGTGCGTCCTCTCTCCGCTCGCGTGCGCTCCTCCCTCCCTCCCTCCCGCCCTCCCGCCCTCGCGCCCCGCACAGCGTCAGCGGGCTGCCATGGCAACGGCCCGCCTATGGGCGCGAGGGATCAGATCCTTATGGACTATGGGATCCGGTGGCTGAACGACTCAGTTTTTTCTTTTTTTCTCCCTCTCCGAACACAGGAAGTGGGAGACCATAGCAGTAGAGGGAGAGGGGAGAGAGGGAGATTGATAAATTGAGAGCGAGAGAGAGAGAGCGGGAGAGAGAGAGAAACAGAAACAGAGAGAGAGGCTAATGTGCTGTTGTTAAACAGCAATGTGCCTCTCAGTGTGTCTATTGTTCGACAGATGATATCTGACTTATGTAAAGGTCTCACACAGTAAGATCAGCTCTAGCTCTAGGCCTACTTTATTTATCCCAGACCGGAATGATTGATAATCATTAAATACCATTATGGTACAGGTCTAAAACACAATAGGTCTAAAATATCATGAAATAACATTAATACCATACAATATCTACTGTAAGAAAATGATAAACCAGAACACAACGTTGCATTGAACAGAGCCCCTTTCAAAATGATCAACAGAATTTTTACTTCAAATTCTATTTTCCAATTTCAAAAACACCCCCCCCCCCCCCCTCCTATAAATTAACGGCTAGGGCAGACATTGATAGGGGCCCTATACTGCTGTGTGTGTGTGTGTGTGTGTGTGTGTGTGTGTGTGTGTGTGTGTGTGTGTGCGTGTGCGGCCCGTTGTATTTATGGGGTGTAGTGCTCGGAGGGGGAGTGCACCGCTATGCGCATCGAGGCGGCAAGACAAAAGCATAAAGCACGAGGGCGAGGAAACTGCGTTTTGTTTGATAAAGATCAAAGAGAATGGTTGTTCAATCCACTGTGTTTATGTGTCCTGCACAACCCCTGCAGCCTGGCCTCTTCTTCCCCCCTACCCCTGTGAGGTGTGTGTGTGTGGTTGTTTGTGCATTTTTTTGTGTGTGTGTTTTCACATTTGTGTGTGTGTATTTGTGCGTGTGTGTGTGTGTGTGTGTGTGTGTGTGTGTGTGTGTGTGTGTGTGTGTGTGTGTGTGTGCCTGTTTGCATGTTTGTGTGTGTGTGTGTGTGTGTGTGTGTGTGTGTGTGTGTGTGTGTGTGTGTTTGGAGTGGGTGGAGGGGTGGCTTCGATTTGTGTTTTTTTTGTATGCGTATGTGTATGGTGTGTGTGAGCATGTGCGTGCGTTTGTGTGTTTGAGCGTGTGTATGTGTGAGGGTGTGCGTGTGTGAGTGTGTGTATGTGTGTGTGTGTGTGTGTGTGTGTGTGTGTGTTCCCTGCAGGCCCAGAGGTCTGCATTAAGCCAGAGTGACAGTGAGGATCTTCAAGATGTCTTCTAAAGTTTGTTACTGTGTGTGATCTTATCAGAGACTATAAACATCCAATCAGAGAGGAGAGGAGAGGAGAGGAGAGGAGAGGGGAGAAGACAGGAGAGGAGAGGAGAGGAGAGGAGAGAAGAGGAGAGGGGAGAAGACAGGAGAGGAGAGGGGAGGGGAGAGAGATGAGGGGAGGGGAGGGAAAAGGGGAGGAGAATATGGAAGAGGGAAACAGAGAGGCAAGCAGAGAAGTTGGGAGAGGAGAAGATGGGAGGAGGGGGGAAAGAAGAGAAGAGAAGAAATGAGAGCAAAGATGGAGGAGGAGAGGAGAGAAGAGGAGATGGAAGGGAGAGGGTGGATAGGAAACAAAAGGACACAACGCAAAGAGCTTCAAGGGTCCAAGACAACAGTGACAGAACCAGAGAAGGACAGTGAAAAAAAAAAAGAAAGATCAGAATTGGCTAGGGGGCAGATGACCTAAGAGAGATGACGAAGACCCAGAGAGAGATGGAGAGAGAAACAACAGCCTTGGTTGATGATGGTTGTGAAACATCCAGCCGTTCCTTCAACCATCGGCTCTTCCATGCACCATCTTTCTGTCCATCCATTCATTCATCCATCCATCTACTCATCAATTAATTAATTCATCCATCCGTCCATCCATCCATTCATTAATCTATGCATCCATCCCTACATCCATTCATCCAGCCATCTATCCATCTCTCTTACCAATAATTCTTCAATCTTTTTTCCAACCAACCCCAAAAGGAAAAACTCTCCAAAAGTTTCAATGTGATTTTCCCTTCTCTGAAACGAGTCCTCACTATACTCATTTCCTAACAGTTATTGATTGTCATTGCAGCTTCAGAACCAGGTCTTCCACCCCGTGCCAGGGAGATACCATTCTCCCCACGCCAAATGTCTCTTCCTATATCGGAGCAAAAGGACTCAATATGTCTCAGAACCGTAGATTTATTTGGAGATGGATGAAGAAATAGATATTTATTTCAACAAGTTGAGCAACTGCTGGGTTTTCCCCTCTCAACCGCGGGGTTCAGTGTAAATAGATGAGTGTTAATGCACACTCACACACAACCCCAACACACATACACATACACACACACACACACACAGACACAGACACACACACACACACACACACACACACACACACACACACACACACACACACACACACACACACACACTAGGCATACTAGAACACATATTCACACATAAACACCACATACACATATCACATGGTCATTCTCACCACACACACACACACACACACACACACACACACACACATTCACACACACACACACACACACACACACACACACACACACACACACACACACACACACACACACACACACACACACACACACACACACACACACAGTCCCTCTCTCTGTCCTCCAGAGACAGTGAAGGGGCTAGGAGGTGTTGGTCCAGCTATGATCCTTCATGTCATAAATAGTCCTGCCATCGCACCCTGTCCGCCCAGGGGCCAAAGCCCACCCAGAGGGCCCCGGACAGATAGTGGGGAGGGCCCGCTATCATGGGCTTGACAGGAAACAGGCGGGTGCACCGCATGTCAGTCAAACGCCTCTGTCTTCCATTATTCTCCGTCTCCCTCTTTTCCTTATGTTTTTTTTTTCTATCCACGCTTCTCTCGCCTGTCAGTTGGAGAATACCTTTTTATTTCTCATCATGTGGAAACCTCTCTCTCTCCCTGCCCCCTTCCTCTCTCTTTGCATCCGCCTCTATCCGTCTATGTCTCTCCATCTCTCCCTCACTATCTTTCTCTCAGTCTCTGCATCTATCTCTGCCTTTATCTATCGGTCTCTCCATCTATCACTCCCTCTCCCTCTCCCTCTCACTGTCTCTCTTTATCACTCTGTAGGTCTCCATCCTTTGCTCTCTCCCTCTTTCGCTCTGTTTCTCCCCATCCATCTCACCCTCTTCCTGACCTTCTCTCTCTGTCTATCTCTCTGTCCATCTCTCTCCCTCCATCGTCCCTCCATCTATCCATTCTACATTCTCTCCTTCTGGCTTTCTTTATCTCTCTCTCTCCATCTCTGTTTTTCCATAATTTTCTCTCTCTCTCTTTTTCTCTTCCTGCTCTCTCCATCCCTCCATCTCTCTCCATCCCTCCATCTCCCTCTTTCTCTCCATCCCTCCATCTCTCTCCATCCCTCAATCTCTCTCTCTCTCTCTCCATCCCTCCATCTCCCTCTTTCTCTCCATCCCTCCATCTCTCTCTCTCCATCCCTCCATCTCTCTCTCCATCCCTCCATCTCCCTCTTTCTCTCCATCCCTCCATCTCTCTCTCTCTCCATCCCTCCATCTCTCTCTCTCTCTCCATCCCTCCATCTCTCTCTCTCTCCATCCCTCCATCTCCCTCTTTCTCTCCATCCCTCCATCTCTCTCTCTCTCTCCATCCCTCCATCTCTCTCTCTCTACATCCTTCCAGCTCTCTTTCCATCCTCCATCTCTCTCCCTCCATTCCTCTTGCTCTCCCTCTCTCTTGTCTAGAAGTGAGGGGGCGGGGCTTTTTCCACCTTTACAACTGTCACAGTGTGGCGGTAATGGCCGGCTACCATGCGTCAGTTTTATTTGCATCGCTTTCACTCACAGGCAGACACACACCTGCCACTGCTCTGGAGGATCCAAAAAAGGTGAGAGGAAAGAGAAAGAGAGAAAGAGAGGTCCTTGACTTGCACCTCACTTGTTGGTGGTTTCTCTCTGCCTCGCCCTCCCTGCGACTCTCTCTCCCTGCGTCTCTCTCTCTCTCTCTGTGTCTCTCTGTCTCTGTGTCTCTGTGTCTCTGTGTCTCTGTGTCTCTCTCCCGCTCCCCTCTCAGATTCAGCTGGGTACTCCACACAGATCGATAGTAATCCTCAGAGGGAGCCATTTATTTTGGAGGATGGTGTGTGTGGCCCAGTGGGTGACAGAGCCCACACGTACCTACGCACACACACATACACCCATGCATGCACACACACATGCACACACACACACACACACACACACACACACACACACACACACACAAACACACATGCACAATCACACACACATACTGATGCAGACATTCACAATCGTCAATGCGCACATACACACAACCGAAAGAAAAAAATCCACACACACACACACACACACACACAACAGCACACACACACACAGGCAGACAAACACACACACACACATACACACCAGAATTTCTCCAGCATGTGCATCACACTTCACACTCTTTCTACACACATTATAATTCTTGCTAGGAGGGCTGCGCTGTCACACACACCAGTCACCAAACACACCAGTCACCAAACACACTGTGTGATGGATACACACACACACACACACACACACACACACACACACACACACACATACACACACAAACACTTAGTTGTAGATATATGCCACCGTACCATCAAACACAAACAACAAATCATTTTCACCCCAAACCTGAAATCCTCAGACCCCCCACAGGTCTGGCTGCTCCAAAACCTCCAGGCTGGAACACAAGGCCCATCAAGTCTCAACATCCTCATATTAAAACATCCAAATAAATAATAGGAGGGGACATGGCCTTATTTATTTAGTTTGTTTGGTTGGTTGCTGAGTTGGTTGGTTTGTTGGTTGGTTGGTGAGTTAGTTAGCGGGTTTCTTGGTTGGTGAGTTAGGGCGCACTCACACTAGGCCATCTGTGCCCGTGCCCGAGTATGTTTGCCCCCTAAAGTCTAGATCGTTTGGCTAGTGCTACAGTCAAATCTCCTCTTGAGGTGTACTGAGGCCACGGTACGGATGCTAATGAGCTGACACGCGGACATGCACGGATACGCAACCTATATGGACACGAGGCAACCGTACTCAGGCCCAGTTGAGATTGCCTAGTGTGAGCACAGGCCAGCGGCACAGTGGGAGGGAGGGGGGGCAATCGTACTTGAGTACAGTACAGGGCAACTTTGCCTAGTGTGAGTGCGCCCTCAGTGAGTTGGTTGATTGGTTGGTTGGTGGATTAATTGGTTAGTTGGTTAGTCTGTGACTTAGTTAGTCAGTAGGATAGTTGGTTGGTTAGTCGGTTGGTTGGATAGTTGGTGAATTGATTGGTTGGTTGGTTGGTTAGTTGGTTAGTTGGTTGATGTGTTGGTTGGTCGGTTGGTGAGTGAGTGAGTTAGAGTGAGTGGTTGGTTGGTTGGTGGGTTAGGATGTGGGTTGGTCGGTTGGTTAGTCAGTTAGTTGTATGTTAATTTCCAACCAACTCTGTGTCCACATCCTGATCAAATACAGGCTTATCAGTAGATTATCATTACGTTTCACTTTCATTGTGACCCATTTCCTGTACAACAAGGAAGGAAATTGAAGAAGGGAAATTGTCCTTTGGTTTTTTTCTTTTTGTGTGTGATTTATTTTTGGTCCCAATAATGACAATGAAACCAAGAGGGAGAGGGACTAAGAAGTAGGCTGGCTGCTTGGAGCCCTGGCCTGGATCTTGTTGGAGATCACTATCATTCTCTATGCAGGCAGAGGAGCTCCTTGTTAGGGGAAAACAACGCCAGCCCAGCCCCCCTGGCTGGAACACACCTGGGCCCTGCCTCCACACGCTGCATTATAAACACCACATATGGCCAGCTCCGCTCACCTGCAGTGTCAGGGTTTTAGTGTGGCGAAGCAAGTTCACTGCAGCATGCTAAAGGTAGTAAAAACGTTGCAACACATCTCGGATAACAAAAGTCTCGGAAGCTAAACCCTTGCCATTACCTCTGTGGCCCGGTGGCACAGCGGTCGGCACCAGTGGTGAGCACTGTTGCCTCACAGCAAGAAGGTTCAAAACCCAGCATGTGTCTGGGGCACTGTACTGCAGTCGCCCACTGTTCCTCGTGCTGCAGCTTGTGATGAGTCAAATGCTCCTAGTGCTGCTAGTGAGTGAGGGGTCAAATGCTCCTAACGCTTCTAGTGAGGGGTCAAATGCTCCTAGTGCCGCTGCTAAGCACGGTTCAAAGTACTTTAACATGTGCAATGACAAATAAAGATTCTTCTTCTTTTTATTTGGATGGATGCAAGGATGCCTACAGAAAGGTTGTACCTTTCAGCTTAGAGTCCAACACCCAACACTGGACCTCCTGCCCCATCACACCGTTACACTCACCTCCTCAGCTGTGGACCTCATTGTCTCATGGTACGACGTCCCACACACACACTCTATCTCCCACCGACTGCTCTGTCAGTAAAAGCGTGCGCCTCCCCTCGTCGTCCAGAGAGACGTACTCTTAAGTAGTTTTACATTGTGACAAGGTATCGTGGTTTGATCTTGCTTTTTTGGATATTGGATGTTCCAACAAATGAATGGTTGAAACTACTTTTCTGAGCTCACTGTTGACGCAGATATTGCAGTTTGCCCTCATAGGGCAGAATAGATATTGACGACAGAACATCTCCTTGTTGCATGATGTCACTTCCTGTGACATCATGCATCCCTCCACCCCTCAATTTTCCACTGACCGTCCTCCTCCCGTAGATAGATGTACTGTAAACTCTCCCCAACAATAGATATTGATAATGATATTGTAGTGTCCTTGTCACGGTGTCTCCACCTGTGCCAAAAATGGTTTCGCCCCCCTCTATCACTAAAACACCTCCCGCCTCCCCCTCCTCCCCCTCCTTCCCCTCTAGATGTAGGTGAAGTAGGTTGTTTTTTTTGAAGTAGGTTTACAGTTCTGTAGACTGCACTGTAGGCCGTCTGCTGGTATGCAGCCCGCCCCCCTTCCTGTGGAGGCTCCAGCCCTCCTCTAGGTATAGGTGTACTTGAGGTGCACCGTACTGTGGACCACGGCAGAGCGTCTGCTGGTGTGACAGCCTGCCTCCAGAGCCCAGGAAGAGGCCAGGCAGCTGCCCCGCTGTTCCCTCACCGGCTTCCCCCCTGCCTCAGCACTTTGGACCCCCGCCTGGCAGTACAACGCTCCTCCTCTTCCACAGTCACACACACACACACACACACACACACTCACACACACTCACACAACAAGGGATGAAGGGCGGATGAAATGCACACTCAAAACACTGACACTGGCAGAAACATACAGTCACTAAAACACGCACGGCCACACACACACACACACACACACACACACACACTCAAATACAGACATACACAAACAGACACTCACAACCCTAAACACACACACTCTAAAACACACACACACAACCACACATACACACTCAATTACGCACACCCACACTCACTAACAGATTAAAAGACACACACACACACACACACAACCACACACCCATTAAAACACACACACACTCACACACACACACACAAACCCACACTTTCTCAGACACTCACACATATGCACACAACCACACACAACCACACACATTAAAACACACACACACACACATTAAAACACACACACACACACACACACACACATTAAAACACACACACACACACACACACACAGCTCAGATCCCAGCGGGGGGGCCAGCCACAGAGACGGAGGGCCTGGGTGCTATGCAGAGTGCAGTCCTCTGCTCCTCCTAGTCGGGGGTGGGGGTGGGGGGGGTGGGGGGGTGCTCAGCTCTCGAGGATCTCCCCCCCGCCACAGCGCCCTGCACCCCGCTGTGAGGGGGAGGAGGTGGGAGGAGCCTCCAGCAGCCGGCGCGCTTCATGCGGAGGAGCCCGGCGGCGGCGAGGTTCGTAGGAAGAAAGTCACGTGACGCAGCGACAGTCCCTCAGCACTTCTCGCACCTCCAAGGTTCTGGAACGCGGAGCCCAGCTCTCAGCAGACGACGGCAGCGGGGACATCGGGTGCGATTAGTCAGAAGAAAGCAAAGCGGATCTGATCTCCCCGTCTCCATGGAGACCCCATTGGTCTAAGCTATTTGAACGTCGGGGGTGACCAAACTGAAACGGCATAGTATGAGGTATGAACCAAGTTTGTCCACAATGGACTGCTTCGGTCTTGGCGGTGCCGGAATAAAGAAATCAACTTATTCTGAAGTACGCTGAGAGGGCGGGGTCTAAACCCAGCGTCCCACAGCAGTCATCGTTGCCTTGGTTACGGTAAGACAGCACCAATGCCGAATATGATACGGGACACGGAGGCCTCGCTGGACGACAAACGTCACACACCTTCATGACTCATAATGTTCACCTGTTGTGTTGACTATTACCAAGTGTGCTTTGAGTGTGATAACAGACATTATTGGTGTGACAAGAATGCCTTAAAGGGACATTGGGCTGCAATTAAATCAACATTATTAAATGGTGAAAAAAGAATAAACACAAATACCACTGCTTCAACTTTAGTTAACCAGCCTTTTATCCCCTCTTCCCAGTCTTCCCCTCCTGACTCTATCCCTCTCTTCCTCTTCCTCCCCCCTACTCTCTCTCCGCCTCCCGCCCGCTCCCTCTCTCTCCCTCCCTGGGTGAGATGAGTCACATAAAAGAGAAAGGAGCCGAATGTATATCTGTGTGTACGTGTGTCTCTGTGTCTGTGTGTGCGTACGTGTGCATTTGTGTGTGTGTGTGTGTGTGTGTGTGTGAGTGTGTGCATGTTTGAGTATGCGTGTTTGAATGTGTGTGTGTGATTTGTTTGCAGGTGCATGTGTTGGATTGTGTGTGTGTGTGTGTGTGTGTGTGAGTGTGTTTGTGAGTGTGTGCATGTTTGAGTATGCATGTTTGAATGTGTGTGTGTGTGATTTGTTTGCAGGTGCATGTGTTGGATTGTGTGTGTGTGTGTGTGTGTGTGTGTGTGTTTCTATGTCTCCTGAGGTCCTGTGCCCTTCACACTCCTCCTCAGCTTCACGTCAACCTTGCTATTAGAGTGTAAACATTAGCTTCAAAGGTACACACACACTCGAACACACACACACACACACACACACGCGCGTGCACACACAAACACACTCACACACACACACTCACCCACAAACACACACACAAACTCACACACATGCACATAAACACACACACACACACACACGTGCACACACAAACAGGTACTAACAAAAACAAACACACACGCATTCCCACACACAAACACATTTTCTTACTGCATCTCCGTATTCCTTGATACATAAAACTATTAGACTTTAATCTCCAAAAATACAAGGTAACAAAAATGTTACGTTGAACACCAGAGCTATCAACATAATAATGGAGTCCTGTAAAGTACAATTAACAATTATCATCTAATCATCATCAACTACCCTGCTTCCCCATACAAAGATGTGCTCACACATGTAATCCATTTCTTGCATCAATTGTCCATAATTTCCATCCATAAATGCAGTCATTATACTTTTCAATTCAAAACGTAAAAAATAGAACAACCCTATATTTGAAAGACAACCAATTTTCCGTAGTTTTTTTCCTGAAACGTGCAAAATTGTGTGCAACAACCCGATCTGTGATCCTCAAATGACAACCGTGGGACACATCACAGCACAGGAAGTCTAGCTGCAGTGTACACAAATACACCGACCTTCACAGTAAACGGACGACCTTGATACATCTTTTTCCACAAAGCCAACTCCATTATGTCCTCTGAGGACATCATTCATCTAAACAGGCAGGCACAAAGAAAGATCTGTCAAGTGATAGATTAGCTTGTGTGTTTCTACGTATCAAAAGCACATCTGTCTTTCACACTCTCAGCGGGAGAAGCCATCAGGTAGATCCAGCTGCTAGGCACCGCCGGGAATTTTACCAAGATCATTGCACGTCCGTATTGATTACCAATCATTTTTTGGTTTCTGTGGTTTTTGTGACTTTTTGGTTTCAGTCACAAATATGTTGCTGTCATTTATTTATTTTTTAAAATATATTTTAAACTATTTTCTTGATCTGGTTCTGATTGCTGCTTTGGACAAGATGAGTTATATAAAGACATGTTGATTGATTGACAGACAACAATAGTATGGAGGAAACTAACGCTTCACTTTATTACTTTTTTTTTCAGATACATCGTGGAGGATTAATCTATTTATATATTTTTCCATTCATCACTGAAATATTTAGATTACAAAATGTAATAAATGATATGAATGATTTGCTAAACGTAAACAGAAAAAAGCAACCAAATATTTGGGTATAAAATATTTGGTACTTTTTGATGTAGTAAATGGACATTTACTAAAGGATTTAGTAAAGGATTTACTAAAGGATTTAGTAAATGTTAATGTCATCAAAATGTTGAAAAAAATCATTATTTGAGTGACACACAAATGTAAGAATAATTTACGATCTTAATGCTTATATCATAATATATATAAGAAAATATGCCAAGGCCAATATTCACACTATTTGGAGGTCAGGATGAGTATTTGACTCTCAGTAATAAGGTTCTGGGTTCAAACCCCAATGTCAGCCGGCATCCGTCAGCCAGAAGCCATCCTCCTACCGTCTCCTTAATGACATGTATCCCCAAAAAATCCATGTAAGCCGCTATGCATAAAAGCATCTGCTAAAGAAAAAAAAAACGGTATTAAGCCAGCAAAAGGTAAACAAAAACTAATTTCCCCCAAAACTGCCTGAGGATGTGATGAGACGAGCAGATGTGAACCATAACATAAACCATCTCGTGAGAATTCAGATAGGCTCCAGGGGGGTGTGGGGGGTGGGGGGTGATGGCGGTGATGATGGAGACTCATCCATTTTGGAGACTGCTCATTTTGTGTACTGCCGTGCGTTTCCTGCCCAGCTGTGGCTTTTTGGATGGGATGGAGTCCAGATACTGTTGGGCTGATGGAGGGTTGTGTGTGTGTGTGTGTGTGTGGGGCTGATGTGATTGGGCTGACACACAGCTGTCCGTAGAGGCTAACCAACGGGGAGAACTGGGCAGAGGAGCTGGTCACCTCTCTACCAGGGGTCATCTATTCTGGCTAGCACTACTCTCTCTCTCTCTCTCTCTGTCTCTCCCTGGTCTGTCTGTCTCTCTCTCTCTCTCTCTCTCTCTCTCTCTCTCTCTCTCTCTCTCTCTCTCTCTCTCTCTCTCTCTCTCTCTCTCTCTCTCTCTCTCTCTCTCTCTCTCTCTCTCTCTCTCTCGATGTCTTATGCTATATACTATTTTATCCAACATATCTTTCTTTTCTTTATATCTTCCTCCCCTCTCTTTATCTACCCCTCTCTCTCTCTCTCTCTCTCTCTCTCTCTCTCTCTCTCTCTCTCTCTCTCTCTCTCTCACCCTCTCT
>NW_028179026.1:0-10000 GCF_964030765.1 Micromesistius poutassou | reverse complement strand
TCACGTTTCCATCTAAAAAAGTACCTCTTCAACGTGGGCGGGTCTTAGAAAAGAACCTCTCCAACATGGGCGGGTCGGCATTAGGTTTTAATCCCGGGAGACGGGATTCCCGGGAAATCTGAATCTGATCAAGACTATTTCCTGATTCCCGGGAAAGGTTATGATGGGAAATAAAATAAAATAAAAAGCGCAATGACTGCGCATCTATTGTTGTCATACGGTAACGTTGATCGAGGCGAAACTCAAGCCCTGGGAAAGGAACGACACAAAAACGAAACAGCAAAACGCTGATCCGTGTCCCCCTCGGGAGCGGGTCCGTGGACTTCAGCCACGCCGGACACACACAACCACGCCGGACACACACAACCACACGCAGCCTAACTCTAGCCCCGGGAAAGGAGCGACACACACGGTGAAACACGGATCCGTGTCTCCCTTGGGAGCGGGTCCGTGGACTCCAGCCACACCGGACACAACTTAAATTCGAGTGATTATTCCCGTTTGCAGCCGCTGGCCAATCAGTTGCCAGCAGCCTGTTTACGTCATACAAATATACCAGCTCCGCTCACTTGGAACCTCGACGGAGGTGCTACTAAAAAAAGTACCCAGTACCATGAACCAGGTACCTTTTTTTGGTACTTCAAAAAAAGGCAGGCCAAGTCGAGGCGAGTCGAGGCGAGTTGAGCTGGTACTGTCAGTGGAAAAGGGGCATTGGTCTAGTTTTTGCTTATTAAGTAGGATTTGGTATGAATGATAATGTGTCATTCCATTTGATAATCTCATTTAACTTCAATTGGAGTGGATTTAAAATAGGATTTAAAAAGTGTGATTAATTGCTCACCAATACTATGCGATTAAAGCGATGCAAACTTTTAATCGTTGCCCAGCCTTAGTTTTGTTTGTCACTGCAGTATGTTTATATTGTATACGTTTCGTATGCATCACGCAGAGTTTTATATTTTGCATCTTGTATATGTTTTATCTTATTGCACCAACACATCAAACAAAAAACCGGTGTGTGCAAAAAGAAATAGCGAGCAATAAAACATTGTAACACGTTCTGATTGTGGTTTCCAACATGGAGGACTCAGAGGTGTAGACTGCACTGATGAGTCTTCATGGTGATTCAGACAGCTTGTTTTGTAAGAAAACGCAGACATCGGGTGTATTATATATTCCATGAACAGAAAGCTATGGAATCTGCAAAGGACAGTCAAGACAGCTCAGTCCTCTGCTTAGTGGCTTCATCAAGACCGCTTCACAGGAAGGAAGCAGTGAATGTTAGAGGGAAGGGAGAAAGGAATAAGTGAAGGAAAGAAAGACGGGAAAGAAAAAGAGAGGAAAGGAAATACGTTGAAACGGAAAGCAAAGGGAATAAAACCTGGAAGGAATGACGAGCGGAGGACAGGAGAAAAGAATTTCAGAAAATCACAGGAATCTGCCTACTCAGCCATCTATTAGAGAAATGGCGTGTGTGTGTCTCACAGCAGGGTATGATATAGTGGGGACCTCCTGCTGGCGGCTAATACTGCGTTTAACCATCTCTATGCAATCACTGGATCTGCTGATAATCTAGTGTCTCCCCAATCACTGGAACCACTGATAATCTAGTGTCTCTCCAATCACTCAAACTACCGATAATCCAGTGTCTCCATTTTCACTGGAACTCCTGATAATCCAGTGTCTCCACGTTCAGTGGAACTACCGATAATCTAGTGTCTCCCCAATCACTGGAACCCCTGATAATCTAGTGTCGAGTTCAACTCTATCATCATGTGAATTAAAAGTACAATCAAAGTAGTACTCCCTGCCTCAATAGAATGGACATATCATAGCAAGAATCACAACTACAGACCTACACATTGCACTCAAATGTTGACATTATAAACAAAATATACACAGTGATATTACATATAATACGACAGAAATTAGAATTGTATATGGGTACGTCAGCTGTTGCCGGTGGAATCTGGTGTCTCCCTCAATCACTGGATCGTCGATTCTCTCTCTCTCTCTCTCTCTCTCTCTCTCTCTCTCTCTCTCTCTCTCTCTCCCTCTCCCTCTCTCTCTCTCTCTCTCTCTCTCCCTCTCTCTCTCTCTCTCTCTCTTTCTCTCTCCCTCTCGTGTTGGGGGCAGGCACCAGAGAGAGAGGACCCAAATGCCTCCTCTCCCCTCCCCCTCTCCCTCTCCCCTCCCTCCCCTTCCTATGCCACGCGGTGGCACACACAGTGATATAATTAGAATGGAAATTACAGAAAGTTACAGGCAAGCTAAATCCCCCCCAGTGAATCGCGTGGCTAAAAATGTCCCGGGCAACGCCAGTGGATGTATCACCATAGCAACAGCCTTCTTCTGCACTCTATTTTCAGACTTACAAAAAAAATAAAAAGGGGGGTAGGGAGAAAGGGAAGGGGGGGGAGGGGGGGAGAGCCATTCAGATAAGGCAGAAAGAGAAAGGAGGGGGAGAGGTGGGAGAGGGAGGGAGAGAGAGAAAGAGAGAGAAAGAGAGAGGAGGGATAGAAGGGACAGAGGGGAATGGAGAGAGAGATAGAGAGAGATAGAGGGAGAGACAGAGAGAGAGAGAGAGAGAGAGAGAGAGAGAGAGAGAGAGAGAGAGAGGGAGAGAGAGAGAGAGAGAAATGCAAACATTGCTGTTTCGGGAGATATTGATACATTATTCAGGTATAGAGAAAAAAATAATTAGAACTCAGATTCAGCCCAGGCTCAGTGGTGAGTCTCGCCCCCCCCTCCCCCCACCTCATACGTCACTCTGTCTCTGGGGCGGGGGTGGAGAGGGATGGAGGTGATGGTGGTGGTGGTGGTGGTTGAGTATGACGGTCACACAAGGACATTACACGGTGGCCGAAGCGTCTAAGTCCGAGGTCAGTACTCTCCGTCAGAGCCACACGAGTCGGAGAGGGTCAGCCAGCCGTCCACCACCCCCCACCCCCCCCCCCCCCCCCAGACACACCACGCCTCACCCTGTTATAATCACCAATCAATCTCATCAATCAATCGATCAATACTGAAAAACAAATACCCCCGGAGCAGTGAGGAAAATGTTCAGCGACATGAGGAGAGATTTAGGTCACTGGGGGTTGTTGCAGTGTTTTTTCTCGTACGCCGGGAGTTTGATAGGAGTCGGCGGCCGATCGATGCTACGTCGATCCTTCAAGGTCGTCCCAACGCCCTTGAAAGGGGGTCGCAGGGCACCAGCCCATATGAAATCAGATACCCCCCCTTAGAGCATCTGATCTACTCCTAATTGGTCCTCATCGTGATTGGATCGATACTCACAGGGATAAAGAAAGTCGTGTTCGATCGTGTAGAATCTGCCGAATTTGCTTAATTTAAAATGAGGTTTATTTGGTTGGATATTATCATCATTATTATTCTTATTTCAGCAACGATCAATGAGGGGAAAAGGGTGTGTTCACGGATGGACGTATGTTCCTACACACACTCACACACACAAGTGATATGCGTGTGTTTGTGTTTGCATGTGTATGTATATATACAGTATATATATATATGTGTGTGTGCATTTGTGTGTAGGTGAATATATATATATATTACGTGTATGTGTTTTCTTGTGTGTATATATATGTAGATATATATATCTATTGATATATTTATATATATACAAAATGTGTACGTTTGTATATACAATATGTGTGTGTGTGTGTATATATATACATATATATATCCAATATGTGTGTGTGTGTGTGTGTGTGTGTGTGTGTGTGTGTGTGTGTGTGTGTGTGTGTTAGTGTGTGTGTGTGTGTGTGTGTGCGCTTGCCACATCACTGCCATCCTCTCTTCAGCTCCCATACATTAAAATCCATACACTGCCGCTGTCTCTCCCTCTCCTCCCATCTAATGTTTCTCCCCTGCTTCCGGTGAAGGAAGGAAGGGGGTGGGGGGGGGGGGGGGTGCAGTCTGCCGTTGGCACCTAGGGGGCATGGATCTCTCTCTCTCTCTCTCTCCCTCTCTCTCTCTCTCTCTCCCTCCCAATCAATAGAGCTGATGAATCACTTATCCCTTTCCCAATGGCCTTCATCATCACACTCACATTTTAGCACTCGTACGGGCTGGCGCTGGGCCGCAGGCGGCAGCCGGGAGCCCCCGGGGGGTCCGGAAGAAATAGACTCCATGTGCCCGGACTGCAGGTTATTATAAAATGGGTAACCGTGGGTAACCGTGTAGCCGTGGCTACCGGTGATGGAGGCTAAGGGGACAAACAAAAACACACAAGCTAAACAAACACATCCAGCTAAAAGGAAAACAGTTTAGCACTACTTTGGGGATTAGGGTTTAAAGTATTGTGTGTATTGATTACTTAGGTCATAATTGGTTTGTCGAGGAGGATGAAGAGGAGGGGGAGAGCAGCAGACCAACCGATACATGTGGTAGTGAAGTGCAGAGAGGGTTGGGCTGCTCTACGGGAAGGGTCTGTGTTCGATCCCTCAATGACTGACTCCCCCTGAGAGCTAGGGCTAAGATGTCCTGACTCCTACCTGCTATTTAAAGGTGTAATGTGTGGGATTCACTGGCATTAACTCAAAACGTTCAAATCCCAGTCACTACCAGTGTTCCCCAGGGTTCTGTCCTAGGCCCCATTCTGTTCATCATTTATCTATTTCCTATTGGCCATGTTTTCCATAAATGTAACATTCATTTCCACTGCTATGCGGCTGACACCCAGCTCTACCTATCCACCAAGCCCACCTCCACCCTCCCGCCCACCTACCTCTCCGATTGCCTACAGGAAATCAAATCCTGGTTTTCCTTTAACTTTCTAAAACTTGACAGCATTAAAACCAAGGTTCTCCTCACTAGCACCAAATCCACCTTGACAGTTTTTCCATTTCCATCGATAACGTCTCAGTCTCCTCCTCCCACTCACATCAATAACATCACCGGGTCTGGCTATTACCATTTATGCAACATCAACCGCCTCCGCCGATCCCTCACACCCCTTAGTACGGCCATCCTTGTTCACACCCTGGTTATATCACACATCGATTACTGCAACTCCCTTCTCTTTGGTCTCCCTCCCAAGTCCACCAGTAAACTTCCACTGGTCCAGAACTCTGCCGCTCCCATCATCACCAGAAACCCCTCCATCGATCACATCACCCCTGTGCCTCAGCAGCATCCCTGGCTCCTGGTCAAATATCGCATTCACTCCAAGACTCTGCTCCTCACCTTGAAGGCCGTCCACAACCTCGCTCCTCTGTACATATCTGAACTCCTGCACACCAACACACCCGACTGACTAACTGAGTCGTGAACCTGTTTTGGTTCTGCGTTGGGTTTTAGTGGGCGGACCAATCACAGCCCTGGCTGTTTCGTAGCAAGGTGGTCAGGCCCTTGCGGTGGACGCAAGGAGGGTCCGCAAGGACGTCATGGGTCCGTAAACCCCCTTGCGTTGCGTCGACGTGGAACCATAACTGAGCCTTTAGGTCGTCCCCTTTAACTCAGCTCACTGTGCCACCTGCCCCTACCGGGTCACCAGGGGGTCCTCAGCCAACCTGCCCCCCCACCTTTGGAACGCCCTCCCACCAGACCATCTGTCATTTTGACACCCGTTCCACTTTCAAATCTTTTTAAACTGGCATAATCTGTCTAATCGTTGTCACCCACTTCATCCCATTAATGTCAATGTGTCTTGTTTGTTTATTATTGTTGTTGTTGTTCTTTTAAACTCTGCCCTGTAATATGACCCTTGGTGCTCTGAAAGGCGGCTATAAATAAAATTTATTATCATTATTATTATTATTATCTAGCAGCGAGGTGGCAGAATGCGACCAACTGAATTAAATGAAAGATTTATAGATTCGATTTAGTTATTTAGTCTGTAAAACTATAGGTCATAGCTTACAAGTCAGATGATAATTATGATTAGAAAGTAAAAGCGCGTCCTCTCTAGAGCCGTTTGTCTGACCTGGTGTAACACAGGCTCCGTGGAAGAGGCCCTGCTCCCTTTGTAGATACATAATGTGCACAATCTAAGGTAACGAAACAAAGAGATTCAAATTTTCATGGAATTATACACTAAATTAAACCTATTTATGAATTTATGAATTATATTCCAATTCTGCCACGTCTGTTTTGCTAGATGCCACTCCAATCTACACACTGCACCTTTAATGACCAGTGAGTGCACTATGAGGCGCTTTGGATAAAAACCTGTTCATCGACTGAATTGGAAAGAGTACTAAGGGGAGGCTAGCACGTATGCTACACTTGCTGTAAGGTTTTCTAATCAGTAAGGCACTTGTCCGAGTCAACCAATCACACAGCGGTTCCAGGTTCCATGGAAACCACAAAACTAGTTCCAGTGCCTTCAACACACGACTGTCAAAAAACCACAAGAGGCTGACTAGCGTTCAAGCTTTCAAACAAATGACTTTTTAATCAGTTAGCGACATCCCTTAAATAATAATTACGTTCATTTCATGAAACCGATACTAGGTTAGGGTCTCTCCTTTCAAGAAGTTTCTATCCGAGGCCAACAGACCATGGATTAAAGGAGAAAGTGTGTATTTGCATGGTTGGAAAAGTATAAGAGCAGGCCTATATGGCAAGCAGGGAAGCGTGTTTAAGTAATGGTGTATACTGGGGAACAGTTTAATGGCGACGTGGCATAACACTACCCTGATATTATCACATTAATCAACCTATCATTTCCTTTTTTTATCCTTTGTGCAGGCCAGCCAACCTGGGTGATTCCATTTCAAGTTCTCGATTGACCAATCCCGACTGTCTAACGTGTGGGGCTATATTTGATCTTAGACTGTTTACTCTACCTGGTGCACTTTTGGTGCATATTTGTGTGTATGTGTGTTGTGTGTATTTGTGCATGCTATGTATAGATTGGTGAACAAACTTATATTTAAAACAAAGATGATTTTTGTACACTAGTCTAGCAAATGCTCTAGGTATCACTTTAGGATGCTCTATTTGCAGCCAGCGTTATTTTTGTAAATTGTTTTACAGCACACAGAAAGTAATGTTTTATACACTCTGGATCAAAGGTTAGAAATGAAAATTAAAATACTGTGCCATTTCAAGTTGTTTGGAATCAGGATTAGTGCTCCTCAAACATCCACAACGCAGAACAACCTTTAACAAGAACAAGCCATTCAACAAGTCCACAACATCACAATCACGTACTCTTCTCTAATGCTCGTTAAGGAGGTTTAAAGTGTGCTTGAGTCAAGTAAATTGAAAACATCAAACCAATGACAAGTGACACAGACGCACAAAAATTCTGCAACACAAAGACACACACACACCACAACCACACACACACATGCACAATAACCACACACAGACACACATGCACCACAACCACACACACAGACACAGACACACAGGCACAGGCTAGCATGTACACAACAACACAACACATTTTTAAAACTCTTCTCAAGTGTTTGTTGAGTGGACTTTAAAGCGTGCTTGTCGCTGCATGTCCACGATGTTATTAATTCAGAGTGCTGAACCAGAGATCTAAAAATACCGGCAGCACCCGCAATGAGACAACACACACACACACACAAAAAAAAAAAGTTGATAATGGCGTATACACAGACTTGAATAGTGGACGTAGCTTAGAGTAGCTTAGCATCGCTTTTTTCCCCCATGCATATTGTCAACCAGATGTCTGTGGTGTGATACTGAGGAGTGTGTTCTATTAGCAGGGTGGACTCAGTCACCGCCAGGCCCTGTCCTGGCAACAACAAGTCTCTGCATGCACACTGAGACGCACACATACACACATTTAGAATCTCTCTCCCCTTCTCCCTCTCTCTCCCCCTCTCCCTCTCTCTCACTCTCTCTCTCATGATTCTCCTTATTCTTTATCATGATATTTATCTCACTAACTTTCCTTTATTGCTCTATTCATCTGCTGTGTTATTTATTTGGACTTCTCTCCCTTGCTCTCAATTGCTCTTTCCCCTCCTTGATCGTGTAATTTGTCTCTCTCTCTCTCTCTTTCTCTCTCTATCTCTGTCTATGCTACCTCTGTCTCTCTCTCTATGCTACCTCTCTCTCTCTCTCTCTCTCTCTCTCTCTCTCTCCCTCTCTCTGTCTATGCTACCTCTCTCTCTCTCTCTATGCTACCCCCCCTCTCTCTCTCTTTCTCTCTCTCTCTCCCTCTGTCTGTCTATGCTACCTCTCTCTCTCTCTCTCTATGCTACCTCTCTCTCTCTCTCTCTCTCTCTCCCTCTCTCTGTCTATGCTACCTCTCTCTCTCTCTCTCTCTCTCTCTCTCTCTATGCTACCCCCCCTCTCGCTCTCTCTCTCTCTCTCTCTTTCTCTCTCTCTCTCTCTCTCTGTCTATGCTACCTCTCTCTCTCTCGCTGTGTGTGTGTCTGTGTTCAACTTTATTTTTGGTCATGTGACGGCAGATGACGAATGGCACGGGGTGTCGGTGGCGCACACTTTGACCTCCAGTTTGGAATGTCAGCGACATGCGGCGCTGTCCTTCGGTGAGGATGACTCACACTGGCACCCGAGGGTGGGGGGAGGGAGAGCGAGGGAGCGAGAGACAGGGTGAGCTAGAGAGAGAGTAGGCGGGGGCGGCGGGGGTGAGAGAGATATGGAGTTTGAGAGGTACAAAGCGAGGCAAACATTGTGTAAAGAGAAAAGAGATAAAGAGAGAGAGCGAGAGAGAGAGCGAGAGAGAGAGAGAAGGAGAGAGCGAGAGAGAGAGCAAGAGAGAGAGTGAGAGCGAGAGAGAGACTAAGAAGAGGACAGCATGAAGAAACAAGGCCAAGAGAGGGTGAGAGATGGAGTAAAACAATTAGTACAGCCTGTAGGTGATTAATGAGATGAGCTATTAACCAGTTAATGCTGGTAGATAACAAGAGGCAGGGGTTGGTATGTCGACTAATACAGATCACATATAAACCGGCCATTTCAGTGGTACCTTCCAGCCATTAGTTCAGTTAGCTGGCCGAGCGCTAGGACGTAGCATGACTAAGTGCGAGTGCACTTCATGCTAGCGCTCTGCGCGGCTTCGGTGCAACGTGCGCTCGGATGGGAGCTAAGAAACGCTGAGCGCTACCCCCGGCTGCCAGTGTGGGGCTAAATGATTCATGTGACAGAAATGCTAACCAGAACGACGCGCGCACAGACACACACAAACGCACACAATCCCGTAAACTCAATTACCAGGTACATGCGCACCTATGGACACATTCACATGCACTACATAGATTTGGATCCTGCAACGTATGCATAAATGCATAGCCTAAGTCCTGCCTTGCAAGTAGACAGATGTATACACACGTGCGCACACAATGCATGCATGCACACGCACACTCACACACATGCACAAGCACAATGGCGGTAGTCTAGCAGAGTTACCAGCTGCCATTCACATAGATATAGGTCAAACAAGCAAATGGCTTGAGCCATTATGGCAGTCTGTGGTCCATAATGGGTGGTTTTGTTGTCTGGGACATTGCTCGAGAGAGAGAGAGAGAGAGAGAGAGAGAGAGAGAGAGAGAGAGAGACGAGAGAGAGAGAGAGAGAGAGAGAGAGAGAGGAGAGAGAGAGAGAGTCAATAGTAGGGTCAGAGAGAGAGAGAGAGAGAGAGAGAGAGAGGAGAGAGAGAGAGAGAGAGAGAGAGGGAGGGAGAGAGTGAGAGAAGGAGAGGGGTACTTTGAAAGACATGGGAGGAGATGAATTAGTAAAGAAAGAGGGAAAGGGGAGGAAAAGTATTCATGGGGTCATACACATTTACAAAACAAGGATCTGGAGCAAGAGAGAGAGAGACAGAGAGAGAGTGACAGAGTAAGAGAGCAAGATGAGAGAGAGAGAGGGGGGAAGAGTGAGAGACAAAGAGAAAGAGGGAAAGAGACACAAGAAGAGAGAGATAAAGAGAGAGACAAAGAAAGAGAGGAAGGCATAGAGCGACAGAGGGAGAGAAAGAGAGAGAGGAACATATGGAGATAAAGAAGACAACGGAAGAAAGAGACCAGAGTGG
>NW_028179027.1:0-2500 GCF_964030765.1 Micromesistius poutassou | reverse complement strand
TATATTCAGGCATTTCCTGCGAAGAGCATCATTCACACGAGGCAATAAACTGACGTTTTCCTCCAAGGTTTGGATGAAGGTGTCCTCAACCCAAACCCTAAACCCTCACAAGTGACACTGAGCCAACACTACACAACCTATCGAACAACAGAACAACAGCCGGCCAGAGTTCAGAGCAGCCAATCAACAGCGCCGGGGTTCTGATCATAGACCTCTGAAGAATAAGTCCCGCCTCCGAGGCTCCGGTTCCCTCGGTCAAACGTCTACGGGGAATAACGCGGGGTTTATGAATGATCGTACATAACAAACTCTGTAGGGGGCGGAGAAGTAAAAGCTGCGTCCCGTTTTGAACTACACACATTTTCCCTCTAGTTTCGACTGGCTTTTTGGATTGTCGGTGCCGTTGAAGTAGTAAACGATTACAAATGCTATTTTAACGGCACCGACAATCAGACAAAAAGCCAGTCGAAACCAGATGGAAAAAGTGTGTAGTTCAAAACGGGACGCAGCTTTCACTTCTTTGTGAATGTACGATCGTTCATAAACCTCCGTGTTATTCCCCCGTAGACGTTTGACCGAGGGAACCGGGAGCCTCGGAGGAGGCGGGACTTGTTCTTCAGAGGTCCATCGTTTCAGATCGGCGCTCGTGGAACGGAAAACAAAGCGTGGCGGACCGCTCCGGGCCGCGCTCATCTGCTTCCCCCCCCCGTCTGCCACCAACATCATCTTTTAGACGGTAGAGATTCAGCATAACTGCGGCTGGCGCGGACGGTGTTTGGTCATTCTCCGATAATTATCATCCGCTGCCCTGGAGGTCGGGCAGCGGATGACATCACAGATTAGAGCGGCGGTTCTCTGCCTTGGGGGGGGGCGGGGGGGGGGCGGGGGGTGGGGGGGGTGTTGGGGGATAGCGGGGCGGTTCCTCATGTGTGTAAATATTGATTGAACTGTCGCCGCTACACGGAATGAACGCAGAGCGCGGCTCGGGGGGAAGGAAGCGTTGCTTTAACCGGTGTTAGCGGTAGGCTAGGCTACGCTACGCCCGCTTTCCTCGCCAGGCGTTCCCAGACGTTCCCGGGGCTCACCCGTTCGCCGGCGTGTTGGCGTTACCGTATGGTTGCCACGGCGAAGATCCCCGTCAGGGGAACACACACACACACACACAAGTGCGCAAATCTTTTTTTTTGTTATGTTTAATTCATAATTATAATTTAGAACACACACATACACACACACACACACACAGACACACACACACACACACACACACACGGTTTTAAAAACAAACAGATGACTTCTTACTTTGCTGCTCATTTAGATAGTGGTTTCACCCGCTCAGGTAAGAAACCTTTGGTGTGTGTGTGTGTGTGTGTGTTGTGTGTGTGTGTGTGTGTGTGTGTGTGTGTGTGCTTTTGTGTGTGCTTTTGTGTGTTAGGGTGTGTGTGTCTGTGTGTGTGTAGGGGGGGGGGGTTGTGTGTTAGAGTGTGTGTGTCTGTGTGTGTAGGGGTGTGTGTGTGTGTTTGTGTGTTATTGTGTGTGTGTGTGTGTGTGTGTGTGTGTGTGTGTGTGTGTGTGTGTGTTTACCAGCGCAAGCAGGATTCATTGTGCTTCTTTTCCAACCTAAGCAACATCTTTTCCCCACGAACACACACATGCGCGCGCGCACACACACACACACACACACACACACACACACACACACACACACACACAACCATTTCTTCCTCACTCTTGCTGGTCGTCGACGACTCTGTGGATCAATATGTGCAATTCTGGAGAAATACTGCGTCACCATGGCAACCGACCCTCCTGCCCTATGGAGGGGAGAACCACAAGCCACAGAGGTCTCTCTCTCTTTCTCTCTCTCTCTCTCTGTCATTGTCTCTCTCTCTCTCTGTGTCTCTCTCTATGTCTCTCTCTCTCTTCTTTATGGCCTATTGTACCTCAACTACTCTTTAAATAATTGTATTTAGCATTTAATGCTGGCCCGAATGGTTTTCTGTATGTTTTTGCCTCATTTGCCAAATACTAAATACTTCTACAATATACTGCTACTATACTACTAATGCTAATACTATTAAAAGGCTGTTTCTGTTTGAGTGGACAGGACAGACAGGAGAGGAGAGGACAGACAGTAGTGGACAGGACAGACAGTAGTGGACAGGACAGACAGGAGAGGAGAGGACAGACAGGAGAGGAGAGGACAGACAGGAGAGGAAGAGGGAGCTTAGAAGTCTTCATTCAACTTTGTTATGTGTGTGCTCCAGTACGTGTGTTTGCGTGCAGGTGTGTGTGTGTGTGTGTGTGTGTGTGTGTGTGTGTGGTTGTGTGTGTGTGTGTGTGTGTGTGGTTGTATGTGATACAATGCAACAAATTGATATGATTTGGAAAGGGAATTTGAGAGACTGTGGAACAGAATCCTCCTTTGTCCTGATCGCTCTATCTCTGACTCTCTCACTCTCTGACTCTCTCACCCTCTCTCTCTCTACCCTACCTCTCT
>NW_028179028.1:0-12385 GCF_964030765.1 Micromesistius poutassou | reverse complement strand
AAAAAAAATAGTGTGATGAATCTTTTAAAGTACACAAAATAGAAAACAGAATTTTATCATCAAATAACAGTGATGAGTCTAAGCCCAGTAATCAGAAGCTGCGATAAAGAGTTCAGTACATTCAGCATATATCTATATCTATAGATCTATATCTATATAGATATATCTATATAGATCTATATCTATATAGATCTATATCTATATAGATATATAGATATATCTATATAGATCTATAGATATATTTATAGATCTATATAGATATATCTAAATAGTGTGATGATTAAAGTACACAAAATAGAAAACAGAATTTTATCATCAAATAACAGTGATGAGTCTAAGCCCAGTAATCAGAAGCTGAGGTAAAGAGTTCAGTGCATTCAGCATATATCTATATCTATAGATCTATATCTATATAGATATATCTATATAGATCTATATCTATATAGATCTATATCTATATAGATATATCTATATAGATCTATAGATATATTTATAGATCTATATAGATATATCTATATAGATATATCTAAATAGTGTGATGATTAAAGTACACAAAATAGAAAACAGAATTTTATCATCAAATAACAGTGATGAGTCTAAGCCCAGTAATCAGAAGCTGAGGTAAAGAGTTCAGTGCATTCAGCATATATCTATATCTATACAGTATATCTATATAGATACATCTATATAGATATCTATATAGATATAGATCTATATAGATCTAGAGTGTGAGCTCATATCAGAGCAGCGTCCCTCTCTGTCTGCCGGGGGGACGGGGGACGGGGGACGGGGGGGGGGGGGAAGGCGGTGGGCTCAGGTTCCTCTCTGCCTCCTCTTCCTCTTCAGCCTCCATCTTCACCATGGAGGGGGAGGGGGGAGGCGGGTCAGGAGAGGCCCTGGAAGGGGTTGGCCCAGCCTGGGGCCTCTTAGTGGGGGGGGGGGCAGCCTGGGGCCTCTTGGTGGGGGGGGGGGGGGGCCAGCCTGGGGTCTCTTAGTGGGGGGGGGGGGGCCCAGCCTGGGGCCTCTTAGTGGGGGGGGGCCAGCCTGGGGTCTCTTGGTGGTGGGGGGGGGGGCCAGCCTGGGGTCTCTTGGTTGGTGTGGTCCTCTTAGGGGGGGGGGCGGTCTTGGTGGGTGTGGTCCTCTTAGGGGGGGGGGCGGTCTTGGGGGGGGGCAGTCTTGGGGGGGGCGGTCCTCTTGGGGGGGGCGGTGGTCTTGGTGGGGGTGGTCCTCTTAGGGGGGGTGGTGGTCTTGGGGGGGGCGGTCCTCTTGGGGGGGGGCGGTGGTCTTGGTGGGGGCGGTCCTCTTGGGGGGGGCGGTGGTCTTGGTGGGTGTGGTCCTCTTAGGGGGGGGGGCGGTCTTGGTGGGGGTGGTCCTCTTAGGGGGGGGGGGCGGTCTTGGTGGGGGCGGTCCTCTTGGGGGGGGCGGTGGTCTTGGTGGGGGCGGTCCTCTTGGGGGGGGCGGTGGTCTTGGTGGGTGTGGTCCTCTTAGGGGGGGGGGCGGTCTTGGTGGGGGTGGTCCTCTTAGGGGGGGGGGCGGTCTTGGTGGGGGTGGTCCTCTTGGGGGGGGTGGTGGTCTTGGTGGGGGTGGTCCTCTTGGGGGGGGGCGGTGGTCGTGGTGGGGGTGGTCCTCTTGGGGGGGGGGGCTCTGGTGGGCGGAGGGGCAGCAGCTCTGGTTCAGACACTCGGAGCAGAGCGGGCGCAGCGGGCGACACTTCTGCTGCCCGAAGCCCACCAGCAGCCAGTTGATCTCCCCCCACAGCTCCCTGTGGGACGACACCAGTTAGACCAGTGTCCCACTGGTTACACTTACCAGTTAGACCAGTTGATCTCCCCCCACAGCTCCCTGTGGGACGATACCAGTTAGACCAGTGTCCCACTGGTTACACTTACCAGTTAGACCAGTTGATCTCCCCCCACAGCTCCCTGTGGGACGATACCAGTTAGACCAGTGTCCCACTGGTTACACTTACCAGTTAGACCAGTTGATCTCCCCCCACAGCTCCCTGTGGGACGATACCAGTTAGACCAGTGTCCCACTGGTTACACTTACCAGTTAGACCAGTTGATCTCCCCCCACAGCTCCCTGTGGGACGATACCAGTTAGACCGGTGTCTCACTGGTTACACTTACCAGTTAGACCAGTTGATCTCCCCCCACAGCTCCCTGTGGGACGATACCAGTTAGACCAGTGTCCCACTGGTTACACTTACCAGTTAGACCGGTGTCTCACTGGTTACACTTACCAGTTAGACCGGTGTCCCACTGGTTACACTTACCAGTTAGACCAGTGTCTCACTGGTTACAGTTACCAGTGATCTCAGACCAGTGAGCTCAGACCAGTGATCTCAGACCAGTGAGCTCAGACCAGTTGTATCAAAGCCATAATAAAGCAATAAATGAATTCTTATTAAATCAGTTGAGGACCAACCAGTTGTTTCTGATAACTTAACGTCAGAACGTTTGGAACATCAGGCTGCAGAACAACAACAACAACAACAACAACAGTTAACGTAAGACGACAACAAATCAAAGGTTCAGGTTAATTACTAAAGCGCTGTGCGGTCACCTAGGTAACCAGGCCTCCAGGGCGACGCGCGTCCCCTCCGGCGTCCGGGTGGGGGTCCGCACCCAGCCCAGCCGGTTGGCGATACGGTGGACGTGGGTGTCCACACCTACGCACACGCACACGCACACACACACACACACACACACACACGCACACAGTTCACATACACTTCACCAGCTTAACTCAAGAGTCGGTCCCCAAGCCCCAAGCTGTGAGTTAACCCCGCTGTAACGAGTTTAACTCATCATTAATGACACAGTGACTCGTTGACATTCAGGGCAGTTCAGCCCACAGTGATTTACGACAGGTGTGTGCGTGGGAGGGGGTGTGGCCTCTGGGAGGGGGTGTGGCCTCTGGAGGTACCTATGCCCGTCACGCGGCCCCAGGCGATGCTCATGGCCAGGTGGGCCATCTTGGGCCCCACGCCCGGCAGCGCCACCAGCCCCTCCACGCTGTCGGGGATGTCCCCCGAGAACTGCTGCTGCAGCACCAGGGACGTCCTCCTCAGGTACCCCGCCTTGGTCTGGTCAGGGGTCAGGGGGTCAGGAGGTCAGGAGGGGTCAGGAGGTCAGAGGTCAGGAGGGGTCAGAGGTCAGGAGGGGTCAGAGGTCAGGAGGTCAGAGGTCAGGAGGGGTCGGGAGGTCAGGGGTCAGAGGTCAGGAGGGGTCAGTGGTCAGGAGGTCAGAGGTCGGGAGGTCAGAGGTCAGAGGTCAGGAGGGGACAGGAAGAGAGATGAAACGAGTACAGAATAGAGCTTTGCTCTCAATGACAAAGAAACCACCCCCACACATGTGAAATACTATTTGATCTTTGAATAATGTGAGCCCCTAACATGTTAGACTCCCACCCCTCTAACACACTTATGTTCACGTCCTGGACCTTAACAACAGCACTTAGCATGGTGTAGCGTCTTATCCTAGCTATCTGCGTTGTGTACGGGGAATGGGTTAACCTAGTGATGGTTAGTGTATACGGGGAACGGGTTAACCTAGTGATGGTTAGTGTATACGGGGAATGGGTTAACCTAGTGATGGTTAGTGTATACGGGGAACGGGTTAACCTAGTGATGGTTAGTGTATACGGGGAACGGGTTAACCTAGTGATGGTTAGTGTATACGGGGAATGGGTTAACCTAGTGATGGTTAGTGTATACGGGGAACGGGTTAACCTAGTGATGGTTAGTGCTGGCTCTTGGTTCTATAGATTGTTGTTTTATTGTTGTATTGTTGTTTCTCTCTCTTCTGACTGATGGACTGACTGTGAGTCTCTCTGGGTGAAGCGTCCACTGGAGGCCCTGCCCCGCTGTAGCTGCAGCCTGCCGGTACCTTCCAGAAGCCCACCGGGTGGATGAGTCTGCCCAGCGTCTCCTCGTCTGTGTTCACGATGTCCTCCGCCGTGCAGCCGTGGGCCCGCAGCCGCTGCATGGCCGCCGCCGTCACCTCGTCCCGGGTCTGACTGGACAGCATGAGGGACACCAGCACCTGGAAACGCCTCACCTGGGGCGGGCGCACGCACACACACACACACACACGCACACACACATGCACACAGACACACACAGAACAATCCACGCTAAGAGGACAAGATGGTTTATTTCTGGCCGTGAGATGATAAAACAGTGTGGTCGTGCGTGCGTGCGTGCGTGTGTGTGTGCGTGTGTGTGTGTGTGGGGGGGGGGCGGGGGGGTCTTACCGGGGCGGGGGCCCCTGGATCGAAGCATTTCCCCGCCCCCATGTGATCTACGGGCGCGTCTCGGCTCCTCCTCATCTCACGGATGTGGGCCAGCTGGATCCTCCAATCAGGGGGCTCCCAGCGACCTGGGGGGCTCTGCTGGTTCTCCACCTTCACCCCTGGGGGGGGGCTCTCCTGGCGCTCCACCTTCACCCCTGGGGCGGGGCTCTGCTGGTGCTCCACCTTCACCCCTGGGGGGCTGCTCTCCTGGCGCTCCACCTTTACCCCTGGGGGGGGGCTCTCCTCGTACTCCACCTTTACCGGTCTCCGTCTGCGGGTGGAGGCCGGGGGCGGGGGGGCGGGGCCGTCAGCTGTATGAGGTGATGGTGACAGAATCAGACTCGGGGACATTGTACTAGTCAGGCACCGCTGAGTGTGTGTCACAGACTAGACTAGAATAGAACAACACACATAATCAGTCTGTAATGAGGTTATGAACGGACTGCGTGATGGGTGAGAAGAACGCAGGTCATCTTCTACGTCTTAAACAAACACGACGCGACGCTTATTAAAGGAGGAGTTACCTTCGCAGAGGCTCGTCTCCTCCTCCTCCTCCTTCACCTTCAGTGCGACAGGAGGACCTGGGTCCAGAAGTTTGTGTTTTAGTTTGGACCCCAGAGCAGACAGTCGAGTTCTGTGTGTGACACTCCGAGTCAGAAGAGCCCCGTGGTGGGTGAAGTACGGAGACGTCATGTTGAAGCACCGCGCAGGAGTTGACTCTCTGCTTACACTCTATCCCACTCTTTAGGACCAGGGGTGACGGTCTTCAGTCTGGGACACACAGGAGGACACCGTCCTCCCGCCTCGCTCCTCGCTCCTCAGTCCTCAGTCCTCAGTCCTCATGTCCTAACCCACCATGCTGCTCCTGTCGTGAAGCCCATCCATAAGCCCGCCCGCCGTTATTTAGCTGAACGTAGAAAGAGAAGATGCTTCACAGACATCGACGCGTCCCCGACATCAAATCCAAATGTATGGTGCAACCCGGAGTTAAGAGAGTCGTAGTTCTTCTTGGTTAGAACTACACTTCCCGGAAAGCACCGCGACGAGGTGTTGTTGTCGGAAGTGGCCGTCGGTGCGCATCCGGTTGGAGCGGAGGACAAGAGAGGTAAATAATACCAAATACTACTACAATACTAGACTATCTACTATAATAACACTATACTTTATACCGCAGGAAACTATTAGGCAGCTCGGAGCTCTGGTCTAACGCGCATGTCAACACATGTTCCAGGTGGACACTGAACGCTGCTGGAGAGATGAGCTCTGACTGCTAGCAGGAGGCTAGTGGTGCTAACGGAGAAGTTCATGCTACTGCTAGTGCTAATGCTAATGCTAATAGCTGTCATCCGAACAGGTTGAGTTAGTGTTCTCCAGGTTAGTGTTCTCCAGGTTAGTGTTCTCCAGGTTAGTGTTCCTCTGGTTAGTGTTCTCCAGGTTAGTGTTCTCCTCTGGTTAGTGTTCTCCAGGTTAGTGTTCTTCAGGTTAGTGTTCTCCAGGTTAGTGTTCCTCTGGTTAGTGTTCTCCAGGTTAGTGTTCTCCAGGTTAGTGTTCTCCTCTGGTTAGTGTTCTCCTCTGGTTAGTGTTCTCCAGGTTAGTGTTCTTCAGGTTAGTGTTCTCCAGGTTAGTGTTCTCCTCTGGTTAGTGTTCTCCAGGTTAGTGTTCTCCAGGTTAGTGTTCTCCAGGTTAGTGTTCTCCAGGTTAGTGTTCTCCAGGTTAGTGTTCTCCAGGTTAGTGTTCTTCAGGTTAGTGTTCTCCAGGTTAGTGTTCTCCAGGTTAGTGTTCTCCAGGTTAGTGTTCTCCAGGTTAGTGTTCTCCAGGTTAGTGTTCTCCAGGTTAGTGTTCTCCAGGTTAGTGTTCTCCAGGTTAGTGTTCTTCAGGTTAGTGTTCTCCAGGTTAGTGTTCTCCAGGTTAGTGTTCTCCAGGTTAGTGTTCTCCAGGTTAGTGTTCTCCAGGTTAGTGTTCTCCAGGTTAGTGTTCTTCAGGTTAGTGTTCTCCAGGTTAGTGTTCTCCTCTGGTTAGTGTTCTCCAGGTTAGTGTTCTTCAGGTTAGTGTTCTCCAGGTTAGTGTTCTCCAGGTTAGTGTTCTTCAGGTTAGTGTTCTCCAGGTTAGTGTTCTTCAGGTTAGTGTTCTTCAGGTTAGTGTTCCTCAGGTTAGTGTTCTCCAGGTTAGTGTTCTCCAGGTTAGTGTTCTCCAGGTTAGTGTTCTCCTCTGGTTAGTGTTCTCCAGGTTAGTGTTCTCCAGGTTAGTGTTCTCCAGGTTAGTGTTCTCCAGGTTAGTGTTCTCCTCTGGTTAGTGTTCTCCAGGTTAGTGTTCTCCAGGTTAGTGTTCTCCAGGTTAGTGTTCTCCAGGTTAGTGTTCTCCAGGTTAGTGTTCCTCAGGTTAGTGTTCCTCAGGTTAGTGTTCTCCAGGTTAGTGTTCTCCAGGTTAGTGTTCTCCAGGTTAGTGTTCTCCAGGTTAGTGTTCTCCTCTGGTTAGTGTTCTCCTCTGGTTAGTGTTCTCCAGGTTAGTGTTCTCCAGGTTAGTGTTCTCCAGGTTAGTGTTCTCCAGGTTAGTGTTCTCCAGGTTAGTGTTCTCCAGGTTAGTGTTCTCCAGGTTAGTGTTCTCCAGGTTAGTGTTCTCCTCTGGTTAGTGTTCTCCTCTGGTTAGTGTTCCTCTGGTTAGTGTTCCTCTGGTTAGTGTTCTCCAGGTTAGTGTTCTCCAGGTTAGTGTTCTTCAGGTTAGTGTTCTTCAGGTTAGTGTTCTCCAGGTTAGTGTTCTCCAGGTTAGTGTTCTCCTCTGGTTAGTGTTCTCCAGGTTAGTGTTCTCCAGGTTAGTGTTCTCCAGGTTAGTGTTCTCCAGGTTAGTGTTCTCCTCTGGTTAGTGTTCTTCAGGTTAGTGTTCTTCAGGTTAGTGTTCTCCAGGTTAGTGTTCTCCAGGTTAGTGTTCTCCAGGTTAGTGTTCTCCAGGTTAGTGTTCTCCAGGTTAGTGTTCTCCAGGTTAGTGTTCTCCAGGTTAGTGTTCTCCTCTGGTTAGTGTTCTTCAGGTTAGTGTTCTCCAGGTTAGTGTTCTCCAGGTTAGTGTTCTCCAGGTTAGTGTTCTCCAGGTTAGTGTTCTTCAGGTTAGTGTTCTCCAGGTTAGTGTTCTCCAGGTTAGTGTTCTCCAGGTTAGTGTTCTCCAGGTTAGTGTTCTCCAGGTTAGTGTTCTCCAGGTTAGTGTTCTCCAGGTTAGTGTTCTCCAGGTTAGTGTTCTCCTCTGGTTAGTGTTCTTCAGGTTAGTGTTCTTCAGGTTAGTGTTCTCCAGGTTAGTGTTCTCCAGGTTAGTGTTCTCCAGGTTAGTGTTCTCCAGGTTAGTGTTCTCCAGGTTAGTGTTCTCCAGGTTAGTGTTCTCCAGGTTAGTGTTCTCCTCTGGTTAGTGTTCTTCAGGTTAGTGTTCTCCAGGTTAGTGTTCTCCAGGTTAGTGTTCTCCAGGTTAGTGTTCTCCAGGTTAGTGTTCTTCAGGTTAGTGTTCTCCAGGTTAGTGTTCTCCAGGTTAGTGTTCTCCAGGTTAGTGTTCTCCAGGTTAGTGTTCTCCAGGTTAGTGTTCTCCAGGTTAGTGTTCTCCAGGTTAGTGTTCTCCTCTGGTTAGTGTTCTTCAGGTTAGTGTTCTCCAGGTTAGTGTTCTCCAGGTTAGTGTTCTCCAGGTTAGTGTTCTCCAGGTTAGTGTTCTCCAGGTTAGTGTTCTCCTCTGGTTAGTGTTCTCCTCTGGTTAGTGTTCTCCAGGTTAGTGTTCCTCTGGTTAGTGTTCTCCAGGTTAGTGTTCTCCAGGTTAGTGTTCTCCTCTGGTTAGTGTTCTTCAGGTTAGTGTTCTCCAGGTTAGTGTTCTCCAGGTTAGTGTTCTCCAGGTTAGTGTTCTCCAGGTTAGTGTTCTTCAGGTTAGTGTTCTCCAGGTTAGTGTTCTCCAGGTTAGTGTTCTCCAGGTTAGTGTTCTCCAGGTTAGTGTTCTCCAGGTTAGTGTTCTCCAGGTTAGTGTTCTCCAGGTTAGTGTTCTTCAGGTTAGTGTTCTCCAGGTTAGTGTTCTTCAGGTTAGTGTTCTCCAGGTTAGTGTTCTCCAGGTTAGTGTTCTCCAGGTTAGTGTTCTCCAGGTTAGTGTTCTCCAGGTTAGTGTTCTCCAGGTTAGTGTTCTCCAGGTTAGTGTTCTCCAGGTTAGTGTTCTTCAGGTTAGTGTTCTCCAGGTTAGTGTTCTCCAGGTTAGTGTTCTTCAGGTTAGTTCTTCAGGTTAGTGTTCTCCAGGTTAGTGTTCTTCAGGTTAGTTCTTCAGGTTAGTGTTCTCCTCAGGTTAGTGTTCTTCAGGTTAGTGTTCCTCAGGTTAGTGTTCCTCAGGTTAGTGTTCCTCAGGTTAGTGTTCCTCTGGTTCTCCTCAATGTTCCTCTGGTTCTCAGACGGTTTCTTGCTCTCACGGTTCGGCAGTCTAACTGGTTCTAACTGGTTCTAACTGGTTCTAACTGGTTCTAACTGGTTCTGACTGGTCCTGTGGTACCATGCAGGACTGTTGGAGTCCGCGTCCCTGTAGTGTAACACACGCTTTAAGGTTGTTCCACAGGAAGTGAAGGTTTGACATGTGACTGACCAGACGAGTTCTGATTGGTCGATAGATAACCACTGGACTGCAGGCGGCGGTCGCCATGAACAAGCAGCCGAGCAAGGAGAGCCTCCGGGACAAGGTGAAGGGGATCTTTGGCATCGGCCCACCGCGGCCCCCCACGAAACAGACAGACACCAAACCGTCTGAGTTCATCATAAACAACGACATCCTGAAGGTGAGTGACAGGGTGATCCTGGCGTTGGCCTCATGTTAACCACGCCCCCCCCCCTCTGCTGATGGCTACAGAGGTCTTCACCCGCCTGTTCCTGTTTCACAGGAGCTGCACCCAGAATGTGGGATTGGGAACCGCATCAAAGTCATCCACCACGTGTGCGATCTGGCCAAATCCAAGAAGTTTGAGGAGGTGTGTGACTGTGGTGGTTACGGTATGACGCTGGCGTCCAGCCGGGCCTGTTCCCTCACACCTCTCTGTGTGCCCCCCCCCCCCAGTATGCGGTGGAGGCGGTCTGGAAGGCCGTCGAGGACATGCTGACCCCTGAGCAGCCGCCCGAGGCGCGCCACGCCGTACTGCTGCTGCTCAGAGCCATCATCCAGGGACAGGCACGTTGACCCTGACCCTGACCCCTGACCCTGACCCTGACCCCTGACCCTGACCCTGACCCTGACCCTAACCCTAACCCCTGACCCTGACCCTAACCCCTGACCCTAACCCTGTAGCCTAACCCCTGACCCTGACCCTGACCCTAACCCTGACCCTAACCCCTGACCATGTAGCCTAACCCCTGACCCTGACCCTGTAGCCTAACCCCTGACCCTAACCCTGACCCTGACCCTAACCCTGACCCTGACCCCGACCCTAACCCTGACCCTGTAGCCTAACCCCTGACCCTGTAGCCTAACCCCTGACCCTGACCCTGACCCTGGCCCTGACCCTGAACCTAACCCTGTAGCCTAACCCTAACCCTAACCCTGTAGCCTGACCTTGACCCTGACCCTGTAGCCTGACCCTGACCCTGACCCTGTAGCCTGACCTTGACCCTAACCTGAGGACGATATGACAGTGTGACATCCTGTGTGTGTGCAGGGTGAGAGGCTGGGGCCTCTCAGAGCCTACTACTTTAAGGTGATCAGAGACTACCAGCCGCCCAACGAGGAGCTGGCCGACCGTCTGGAGGTGTTCAAGGCCTTGACGGAGAACGGGAAAGACATCACGTACCTGGAGGAGGACATCGGTAGGATTTCAGAAACATCAGAGTGGTTCTGCTACTGGTCAGGAACATCAGACTGGTTCTGCTACTGGTCTGAGCTGGAGGGCGGCCTCAGCAACGGGTCAAATGAGTTCGTTCAAGCATCACTGAAGAGTATTTTCGTAATTGAGGGAAAGGTTTAATAGCTCCCTTTCATAGAGCTAAAGGGAGAGAGCAGAGCTGGTCTCTTGTAACTGTTGTTCTCTCCTCTGCCAGCCCGCTTCGTCCTCCTCTGGATGGACAACGGTCTGACTTCAGACTTCCTCAACGTGTTGGTCAACCTGGTGAAGTTCAACAGCTGCTACCTGGACCAGAACGTCTCCATCATGGTGCAGTAAGTCATCAGAACGTCTCCATCATGGTCCAGTAAGTCGTCAAACACACAAGCGTATTTCTATCCACTCAACCTGATCTGAGTATCTGTCTTTGCAGAAAGATCTGTCTGCTGTGCAATAGAACCACCTCCTCCACGGATATCGAGGTAGGAGTCAGAGACCGACCGTCACCATGTCATGAGGAATGGATTATGAAGCATTCGTAATGTGTGTTCATGCTGTTGTTCCTGCGTCGGCCTCCAGGTGGCGCTGCAGGTGCTGGACGCGGTAGTGTGCTACAACTGCCTCCCCTCGGACTCCCTCACGGTCTTCATCATCACACTCTGCCGCACGGTCAACGTCAAGGAGTTCTGTGAGACCTGCTGGAAGGTGAGGAGAGAGGAGGAGAGGGGAGGAGAGGGGAGAGGGGGGGAGAGAGGAGGAGGAGAGGGGAGAGAGGAGGAGGAGAGGGGAGAGAGGAGGAGGAGGAGAGGGGTGGAGAGGGGAGAGAGGAGGAGGAGAGGGGAGAGAGAGGAGAGAGAGGAGAGAGGAGGAGAGGAGGGAGGAGAGGGGTGGAGGAGAGAGGGGAGAGAGAGGAGGAGAGAGGAGAGAGGAGGAGAGGGGTGGAGAGAGGAGGAGAGGGGAGAGAGAGGAGGAGAGGGGTGGAGAGAGAGGAGGAGAGGGGGGGAGAGAGGAGGAGAGGGGAGAGAGGGGGAGAGGGGAGAAGAGGGGTAGAGAGAAGAAAGGAGACAGGAGGAGAGGGGTGGAGAGACTGAGTTCTGTGAGACCTGCTGGAAGGTTAGGAGAGAGGAGGAGTCCTGAGTCACAGCCCTGTAGGGGTTCCACTCTAGGGGTTCCACTCTAGGGGTAGGGCTCACTGTCTTCAGCATGTCAGTAGGAATCCTTGAGTAAGATGGCTGAATCTTTAATGACCTGTAAGTGGCTCCTGACAAAAGCCTCAGAATGAAGAGTACGCCTAACCACTCCTCACCTGTCCTCCTCCTCTAACCTGTCCTCCTCTCACCTGTCCTCCTCCTCTCACCTGTCCTCCTCCTCTCACCTGTCCTCCTCCTCTCACCTGTCCTCCTCCTCTTCCTCAGCTGATGAGGAAGGTGCTGGGGACTCACCTGGGCCACAGTGCCATTTACACCATGTGTCGTATCATGGAGGAAAGGTACGTGTACGTGTGTGTGTGTGTGTGTGTGTGTGTCCTCACAGTCATGGGTAGCACACCAACGGGATGGGGCCCTCAGCTGTAGTGGGGCCCAAAATCCTGGGCCCCGCACCGTTTTTTCATTTGTAATGAGCTCTGGAGGCTGCCCTGACACGGCCCCCACTCTTTGTTCACTCGGCCCACAAGGTAGCAGAGTTGAGTTCTGTGTGTATAATTGTCACACTCGTGAGCGCCCCCCAGGTGGTACTGCACCCCATACACACTTCCTGAAGTGTATATCGTTCAGCCAATCACATGTGGCCAAATTGATCACGTGGTGTGTGTTATGGGAAATGACTAGGCATGCTAATCAGACCTCAATTGAGCACATGCAGAAGGAGCACATGTTGTGAGAAAGGCAAGATTTTCACTTGAAGAATATCAGAAGGTTATCAGAGTATCAGTATTAGTCAGTTATCAGAGTAGTTGCCGGATGGCTATCCAGACGGGCTCAAGAGCTAGGATGCGTAGCTCCCGTCAACGATGTTCGGTCCTCCTCTAGACGCTAAGATGAGCCCGCTAGAAAGTCGTTGTTTTACTCTGCTGTCCTCTACCCCCAGCGCCTCGCCGGGGTCCACAGAGCCCAGCTGGACAGATAGCAATGTTAAAAACGGGGCCCCGTTCCTTTACAATTCAGCTTAATTGCAGTGATAGTTGTGATCAGGATCTTTTACTTATATTGCCTGATTTTTTTGTGTAGCTGTAGAAGCACTGGAAAGGGTGGACCCCATAATGGTGGTAGTGTTAATAGTAGG